>NW_013666057.1:403233-427710 GCF_000517525.1 Limulus polyphemus
TAGATACTCTTTTTTGGCGCGGCGTGTTGGTTATATTTATCGGTGTGTGGATGCTTTCTAGAAAATTCAGATTACGTAACAATACAAAGCTACATTTAAGCGTTTACGTACACACATATATTGTTGATTCTTACTTTCGAGAATCTTCTACAATGGAGAATAGGCGGGAATTTCACAATACATATTTAACAGTATAAGCTATGTATGTTTCTAAATATAAATCTAATCTAAACAAACGTTGATATCAAAATAAATATATAATAATAAATCCGTCACAATTCTAAACATATTTATGGTGATTTCATTCTTTTTGGGGTTTACGATTTTTAAACGTATTAAATTTTACAGCTTACTGAATAAACTGTTCCTGTGTGATGGTTTATTTATTTTTGAACTTGACAAGATTTAATCATATTAGAATATGGTTGCAGCTACTTGTATACGAAATATCCCGAGAATACTTAAACTTAGTGATTTTAAGAAGCGATTATGGTTGTTCTTATCATAGTTTATACAACTGACTGTAAAAATATAAAATATAAGTTTTTATATATGTAAATATTATATATGTGATACGTTGAACTATAATCAAACGATTTAATTATTTTGGGCAAGAACATCAAAACCTATTATAAACCACTAGAAATCTACTTTATATATTAACTGAGTTTAATATTCAATTAGTGGTTAATCTTAATAAATGCTTTAATGTTTGAGGTATTAGTTGCATGAAACATTTTATTGCGTTCTACAGATATATTTTTGTTAAATATTATAAAGAAGTGTTGATTTTTTTACTCAATGTGATAAGTGGGAAGACGTTAGAGTTAGACTGTTTTTAAAGCGCAACAAATATAATATTCGAAGCGGATTGTGTATATTATTTTTAGTTGCTACACATTTTAAAGTTTTAAGTTATAATTGACATTTGATTTTTAGAATATTGTCTCATAATTATACTTTTCTTTTGTGTCCAGATTGCTTGTTGTACAAGGTTGGAAAACCAGTTTTTCAACGATTTTCTAATTCTACGTGGGGCTGCTGGATGAAAGATGCTGCACCATCAAATGTTGAACAAGCAAATAAATACTGGTTAACGTTACAGAATAAAAAGAACACTTTGTATGAGTTCACAAACAAAGATTTTTTCCGCAACAACAGCTACACAAAATCGTACACACTTCCTTATGCACTCACAGGTAATAATCACGTAGTTTTTAACGGTTCTTTTTACTACAACCGAGAGGGAACAAACAGCTTAGTCAGGTTTAATTTATTAACAGCGACCAACTCAACAGTTCAAATCCCTCACGCTGCTTACAAGGATGGTCATTACCTCTATTCTTCACAGCACAGTTACATGGATCTAGCTGCTGATGAAAATGGAATGTGGATCATTTTTGCAGGAAATAATACCAAAAATACTCTAGTTCTTAAGTACCATCCATACACGCTTCAGACAGAAAAAATGTGGAACCTTACTCTAGACCATCGTGGGATTGGCGAGACCTTTATTGCATGTGGCGTTCTATATGCTATCAGTAGTGTTACCGCTCTCAAAACACGAATTTCCTATGCCTACGACTTGTACTGCAACAAAACCCTCGACATAAATTTGGACTTTATCAACCCTTTCGGAAGAACCACAATGGTCAGCTACAACGCCAAGGAAGAAGTAATCTATACATGGGATAGAGGAAACCAGCTACTCTATCCAGTGAGATTCGCTACCACGAACATGGCCAAATCTGATCTCAAAAGAAACAAAAAATATTCAAGAACCTAAGTTATTATAATTACGTTATCTAAAAAACACGTTAATAAAATGGACATTGAATGAAAACACTTTTAAAAATTAAACTGACAATATTAAAATAGTTCAGGGATATTTCATCTTTTTTCATTACAGTTTATGGTTTTATACAGTTATTGAAGTTATTCCTTTAATATGAATTGATTTAATGAAATAATTTCTACGAATATCAATTGAAGCATGATCAAGTCTAACAGCAAATTCCGTAGTTTATGATATTGTTCCTTCACATGTAGATATTATAAAGCAAGCTGGATTATATTTCAAGGAAAGAATAGCTGTAATGAAAATTTGAATGTCTTTAATTCTGTAAATCTCGTGCCTTTAAAGTACCTAAACATTATAACTGAAGAAACAGATCTAAAATACAAAACTCTAGATATACAATATTATTGAATTATCATATCAAAATAAACTGATAATGGTAACCTGTAGCATCACAAATGTTCTCGATATGTTGCTCACCAATCAGGTTTGTAGTTGGTGAGTAATGCATAAAACGTTTGTGATGTTACAGCTCAACACTTTGCGTGTAGTTTCATGTGAAGTGCATTTAGTAACTTTTATAAAACGATTACTCTTTTCTTATTTTACGGTTTAACTTATCTTATTGCCATCCTTTTAATTATTAAAGTGTAGTATGCATTTTTTGGTACAGATGTATTTTTTTTTTACTAAAATGTTGACACAGAGCTAGAAAATGTTGACTGATTTTCAACATAACAACAACAACAACAAAAAACACTATAATATCGTATTGCTTCGTCTGGCGGTTTCATCAAGTACACAATATTCAAGAAAATTGTGTCCCTACCTCTAATTCTTCAAGTCAAATAGTGGGCTATAATATGATAAAACTTCTCCAATGTGTTACAGCGTTGGTTTCTGTTTGACGTAATTGATTAAAGATAAGTATTCTGGAAGCACATTTAATCGTGAAATATGTGTTAAGGGATTTCTTACCGTTTCTTGTATTGGTGTTTATGAATGATATAATAAAAGTATTGTAACATCAAAATATTTGTACATGTATTCGTGACATTTAAGAAAATGACTTATGAGACTACAGGCCCTGTCTGTCATGAAGTTTCTGTTTTACTGTCAAGCTTCTGACAGTATTGCAGGTTTCTTCTTCTAATGATATGATGGAGCGTTTTCTTTTAATCAAGACTTTTTCTGCTACAGCTGACGTTATTACACCCGACTTATAATAAAAAGAAAGAAAATATATGTCTGATAAAATGTTGACAGGTGTTTTTTCAATACTGTTTCCATTTCTCTTCACATTATAAAACCTTTTGCGAAAAAAAAAGTCATAGATTTGTGAGGAAGATGTTTTTAAATCAAATGTAATCAGTTTGACAAAAAAACTACGTATTTTGTAGTGTTCAGTCGTTTACTAGTATGTTTGTTTATATCGCCTCTGAGGTTAATTATTTCTATTGTTTTTGGTAAGTTCATTGAACAAAGAAACAATATAAGAGTGGGATAAAACAAGCTAAGAACAACGGTATTATATTTGTAAAACGTATAGTCATCATAAATTAATATTTCACAAATCTTTAAATTAACTGAAGCTAAAATTACTTTCTGCTGATCCATAAAATTTAGTTATCTAATAGAAAAGAAAGCAATGACACTTTATTAAAATGACTAAATATGCATGTTATATTTTTCTCGATGTGTTTATAATTTAGACATAAAAACATTCGATTTTCCCCACTCTCAACTACCTTATATTGTAAGTACATTTTTGTTCGATTTAGTGGTAATCGAATTATTATTATTTTAAATGTGAGCATCATATGCGCCAATATATAGTCACACGTCTCTACGTACATAACTATTTAGTTACACACATATATCATATGTACATATTTACACACGTGCATGCAATCGATTGATAAACACAGAGACTAAACTTACAACCAGATGTCAGTTAGAGTACCCTTTTCCATATTGGTAAACATTAATAGTTAGTATACAATGAGAAATAATAACATTATTATCAATAATTAAGATAAAGTTATAGAAGATAATCAGCTTGTTTGTTGTTCAGCATAAAGCTACACAATGGGCTGTCTGTCTTGTGCGCACCGCGGGTATCGAATCTCGGTTTTAGCAGAAGGTAATCAGAAGGATAAAAGTTATCAAGCAATAAAGTTATAGAACAGTTTTTACGATGGAGCATTAATAAGAAAGTGTAATTTAAAATATCAAAGATTTTTCAGTAACTGCGTAATGTTGTAAAATATAAGAAAATAAACGTTTCCATGGTGTAACATTTTAATTCTCTGTAATCAAGACTTTAAATAACAAATAGAAAACACTTTAGCAATTAAAGTTCACGTCCTCAAATATGACCCAAAACTTTGTGACGAAAATCATAAATAGACGCTCTCTTAGAAATTGTTTATTAAAAACTATATTGAAAAAGTTGAATTATTATTATTTAGGTATCGAATAGGGTCTCCAAAACCAGAATGTATGTAATGTATTGCCTATTAAAACGTTGGCTATCACCAGGCTACAACGACGACGGTGCCCTCTGGCTGAACATAAAACACAAAAATCTATTACTGTTAAATGTCAGCAACTTTTCAAGGAAATGTTATTTCTTGGGCTTTGATTTAGCTGCAGGTTAAAAGTGGTTATTATGGCATACAACATAAAAAACTTGCGTTTTTGAAAAATGGAGAGTTGAAGGAGAGAAAGTCAAGCTTATTCTTTTTTCTCCCTTGCGGTAGATTAGTTTGAAGGATTTTGTTTGACGTGTTAAGTCCTATCGATTTTATGAGGAAGTTTTTCCTATAACTGTCGAAGATGTATCTTTACTTAAGGGCATTGAGGTAAAATATATCTATTTAATCTTCCGCTACTTGTCGCGAGTTATTTACTCGTGAATGCTTCAAGTTCACTCACTTGTTGTTTGAAATTCGTTCAGACAATAAATGCAGAATAACATACAACAGCTTACTGATTATTGCGTTATTTAACAGGGAAATAATTTGTCTGAGAAAAAGTTTTACAGAAAAATATAGCTCGCACATGTTCCCTTTGTATCACAGTTTGGCACAGCTGTTTGGAAGACCCCTTTTTTGGAATGAATAAAACAAACACAAAATATGTTACATCAGTAATTCGGTGATCATTCGCTAAACGCTTGCAATAAAATGGCGCTATATACAGACCTTAAAAATCTTCAATATCTTTAAAGATCGATCCTTTTCTATATTTCTTCCACGTTTGTGAACAACTTCGACTTTGCATCCGATGTCCTTCACTGAATAAAGTTTTAAAATTCGTGTGCAGTCTCGCTCACAGCAAGAAAATGCAATTTGATAAATTCTCAATTTGAAAATGCAGTACTCAAGATTCGGCGATCGACTTGTCCAGAAAATGTCACATCTTATCCAAAAAGCTTTCTAGTATTCCTAGGAAAATACCGAGATTGTTTTAACACCGTTACTGCTCTTGGAACATATTTTCAAACATTTATTATAGTGCGTCATATGACTAGCTTTTTTAATTAACTAACTGGTATATTGTACTTACTTTATTTTATTTACATCCATCGAATAAAAAGTACAAATTATATTGATATATTTTTAATTGGAGTATCAACTCTGCAAACCAAGATTATAGATATTTATCTAAGTTCATCTCAAATTAAAATAATCTCACGCGCTCTAGTTTTTTTTGGAGGTTTTGGCCCTAGATGTTGTTGAATATTTTCACATAAGTACATTAGTTATAAAAATCGGTTGAAAGCAAAATATTTTTCACAATATATACATTGATATTGGATTTTGGTCTTTTGCTTATTAAATTTAACACGAACAGTTACTGTAGCGAGTTTGGTTATCCTGAAAACTGCTCACAACTGAATAGACAATAACTTAGACAAACTTTTACATAAATCATAAAAAATGTTTGTTTTTTCCAAAAATGCATTTTGTCTAAAACTGCTTTTGCAATAGTTTCGATATCCGCGGTGGGCAGAGCACAGATAAGTGATTCTGTAACTATTTTCTTAACAATAAACAAATACATCCAGACAACTATTTGGTGTTGCTATAGTATTCAGGTGTACTGATCTTCAAACAGGTTAGTATGATGTATCACAACAACGAGAGAATGTTCAAAATATTTGCTTGCAAAAGAATAAAATGAGCTCTAACAGCAAGGTAAAGACTAAACACTTTTGCAAACAAACAAATCATTATTTCACACACATCTGAGATAAGCTGGGAATTTACTATGTTAATGGTAGGCTTCAGAGCTCTAGTGTAACTTTTGTGGCTACTGAAATTAGGGGACACGTAAAAGGTACCTAAGTTATTGATAGTTTGTAACCTATATATTCAAGGGCAGATAAGATTCCCAATTCGTACTATATTCTACAAGTTTTCCATCACTCCTTCAATTAGGTATGACTTATACTCCAGTGGATTACTGACACAGAAACATGACCAAGCAAGCATAAGCTGTAAGACATAACAACTTTAGTATGTAACTTTAGCCCAAGGCTATTAATATCCTATACACGAGAATATGAACTATCTGTAGAACATTTGCACGAGAAATTTAGAAGATTTACAAGAATAAATATGTATATTATTTTTGATATAGAAAAGTAAAATTTAGCAGCACTCAACTGCTACATTGTAAAATACTAATTTAATAAAAAAAAACTGCTTATTTAACATTTTTTAATCTCAAATTGCTGACTTTTTTTATATTCACCATCTAAAGCTTAGAATAAACTTTTATCTTTTTTTTATTATTTTACTAAATGTTAAGTCATACAAGATAATAGCTAAAAATAAAACGTTATGTAGGTATGTGGTGGACTTATGACTTTTCTCCCATGTCAGTCATGTTCGAAACTTCATGTTCTTAGAACTCAAAAAAAAAGATTACAAATATCTGTATAACGGAAAGTACGAAGAAAGTGCCTTGAAATGAAATAACGTTGGTTAATAATTGTGTGGAATCGTAGACGAAAAAACTGGTGACGTTAACATGGATAATTATGCTAAAATAACTTCCTAATAACTATAATACATAAACATGTGGTATAATAATCAAACAGATTAAAATACGCACTACATAAAACAGTTAGATACCAATTATAATTGATAATGCAAAAGCCAATTTCAATCACTTTCCTCAATTCATTTGCATACAGCCCCCAGTGGCACAGCGGCATGTCTGCGGACTTACAACGCTACAAACTGGGTTTTGATATTGTGTAGCTTTGTGCTTAATTACAAACAAACAAATCATTTGTATGCAAATTAGGCATCTGATGATTCGTCATGTGATCTGACATACATGTGAGTGGTCGTTCAGCCTTTGATCGTAAATGAACATTTGGTATAGATTGCTTTACCTTGGCAGTTAATGATATTTCACTTCAATATGGGGTATGGAAAAGCTTGGCACCGCCATTAAATACTTTAATCAGAGTGTTGATAAGGTCCTGAGTATCCTCGACCACTCCACTGAAGGAGATGATTTCAAGGTATTTTTCATGTCTGAGAAACGTCATACTGTTTTTCAAGGAATAGCATGAAGACCACTCATTCAGCTACTTGACTGGTATGTCCTCTTATGAAGTAACATGAATATCCGTTTCATTCTTCACCTGCTTGAGGTATGTCTTGGTTGAACGGAAACATTGTGTACAAGTGACTTGTGTCGACTTTTCTAGAAAGAGGTTCTTCTTGACTATGATGCGAACTGTTGCTTGGGGCACGTGGTAAGCTTTTCTTGAATTCTCACCTGTTACGAAACTACGCAATTTTCTTACCACGGATGGGATAAGACTTGTTGGAAGTCTTTTTTTGAGTGACCCTGGTATCCAAGTTGGTGTATGTAAGTTTGTTTTCCAATATCATTGAGTATAAGGGATATCCTCGTCTTGAACATTCTAAATCCCCGATCTGAACACGTCTTTCTGATATGAGTGTATGAATATTTTATGTCGGTAACAGCTGTTATTTATTCTTCCCAAAAGTGATTAATTTTAGGAGTCTTAACTATCTACAAAACGCGCTGAGGAATATCAAAATGTAGTTCTGATACATGCCGTTCCACAAAAACTTGACTTGATTATTTGCATATGGAAAATCGTTTTAACATAACTCACTCAACCTCTCTAAAGTGAAATTGATTGAATTACAAACTTCATATAAGTGAAGGTAATGCATCATAGTAAATGTGTATTTAATCTGGTACATTACGTAAATGACATTAAAAACATTATCCCGCAGTTTAACACTATAATTTCATTTTTATTGTGCCACTATGCTAAAAACCTTTAGGCTAGTATAGATATCTAAGCTTCACATGTTGTCCCTAATTTGGTTATAAGTTACCATGTGAAACAATAGCTGGATAATAGATATGTTGATTTCTAGCCACTTTGTTACATCTGGTATGATTATGAAACATTAATGAATGTTTTGGACATACCACAACTAAAAGTGCAAGTATTATCGTTGAAAATAAATACAAAATCAAAATAATACTTCCTGAATACATTATCAAAACATAATTTCTATGAAAATGTAAGAGGGTTGTCCGAAAAGTTAAGTTTGAACCTTTTTATGAGTAAACAACACGTAACATATAACTTACCGAACTTATGCTGTGTGATGTGGATTTTTGAAGGAAAGAAGTCAGTAGTGTTAAACGTCATGAAGAAGATCGAACTTCGTGCTGTAATTAAATATTTTTTTAAAAAAGAAAATGACACCGCAAGAAATCCACTAGGACATGGAAGCAGCATTAAGAAAGGCATATTCAACAGAGTAAAAGTGGTATGCTGAGCTTAAGCACGGTAGACAATCATGTGAAGATGATCCGAGGTCAGATCGGCCCTCGGCATCAACCACAACAGGAATAGTAGATACAGCTCATGATATTGTTATATAGGATAGAACAATTAACATTAAGAAGTTAGCAGAGGAAGTGGGAATCGGTAGAAGTATAGTAACAAGCATTCTGAGTGAAAGTTTGGGCATGAGTAAGGTTAGAGCCAGATGAATTCCAAAAATGTTGTTACTTGAGTAGAAACGGATCCGAGTTGTTGAAAGCCAATACCTACTCCAAAGGTTCCAATAGGTTTGTAACTTTTAATGAAATGTGGGTTCACCACTTCGACCCATAGACAAAAATGCAAAGTTTGCAGTACAAAAAACCACGTTTACCCACCTCAAAGAAGTTCAAGTCATAACCCTCTGCTTGATTCTTTGGAAAGGGTCAAACCGTTACAGGAGATTACTATGCATCCTTAATCAACAATTGCATAAAAAACAAGGAAAAGAGGACTGCTCAAAAAGGTGGGCTCTTCCAACAGAATAATGCCACAACTCATAAATCACGTGATGCTTTGAACGCTATCCAAGATGTTGGATTCGAAATATTAAATCCTCCCCCTCCCCCACATACACACCTAATCGCCGGATTTAATAAGAAGTGACTTTTTTCTTTTCTCTCACCTTAAAATCTTTCTAAAAGATCGAAGATTTCAAAGTGATGACTATCTCTTACATATCGTCCAGTCATTGATTGAGAATCAAGAAGAAGAGTTCTTTCAGAAGGACATAAAGACCTTAGAACACTGCTGGCACATGTGTATAGACTCAGGAGGAGAGTATGTTGAAAATAAATCATTGTTAAACCCAGTACCTTTTCTTTTCGGACACCTCTTGTAGATCATAAAGCATGATTGTTACATGATCATTTTTATAGATTTCTTTTTGTAGTGTCCATAATTAACTTAATAAAATTTTATTGAATCGTGTTTACAGGATTGTGAGCAGTTAACTTCTATTACTTGAAGAATTATGAATATTTAGATATTAATAAAAAGATGGTGAATTTAAATATAGTTTTATTTATATAATTATTTGTGATACGTTAACCCAGAAGCCCACCCTTAAAGTTTTAGAATTTACTGGACTCAATACTCAATATGTTGTAAAGGAGGAAGTGATCCTCTTATATACATTTATCCACAAATTCTAATTTGGTGCGTTTCAAAATCAGCTTTCATAATAAGGTGCCCCCGAGTGGCACAGCGGTATGTTTGCGGACTTACAACGCTAGAATCCGGGTTTCGATACTCGTGGTGGGCAGAGCATAGATAACCCATTATGTAGCTTTCTGCTTAATTACAAACAAACATAATAAGTAACTTACTTCATTTTAAGAATGTTATTTTCAAGATCAACTATCTTTTATCATTCATAAATTCAAAAGCCCTTGTTATACAAAGGAATAAGTAGACTCACTATATAATAGCTTTCCATTTGATATAAAAGAACACGCCCCAATAAAATCCTGGAACAATTAAGGATTCGGAAACGCTTGAAAATTGTAGATCTGAGGCCATTTTTAAAAACGACTTTTCAAAACCTAAACGTTTTCCCATATTTATTACTGATATTACGTAGTTTACTTTTAAATTCTATTAATCTTAAAGCTCCAAAACAACTGTGCAAAAAAGTTACAACTAGTTTCGTCTGTAAGCCTCTATCAAACGAAGATGACATTTGTTTCATCATGAAACAACATATCAAACTTAGACCTATGAAACCAAATATATTGTTATAACGTGATTTTTCGATGAGTGAGTTCTTTTGAAATATTTGGTGCAAATATTGCAAATTCCAGTTCACTTAACGTCATACGCTCTTTATCAAACATTTAAATTAGCACATTGCAAATATATACAACGATATACATAAAAAAGTCAGTCTTTCAGCGTAATCTGGTAAAAACTATGAAATTTGAGCGATAGTTTAATACAACATTAACTCATCAGACTTCATCATGATTTTAGCTGTCACAAGCACGTATTTTAGGATTTCGAGATAATTTTTTGTAGATATTTCGGGAACTGATATATTTTTTCTTAAATGTTCAAACAAAAAGATTGGAAACTTATTACTGACCACTTGGTCGTAACTTAAATTCTAGTTAGTTTTTAAAAACCTGTTTTGTTAAAAAAAACTTTTTATGTTCCGAAACTGTCAACGTATTTCTCTGTTATAAAGATTGTTACGTCTCCGTTTGTTAATTAACTTTCCGTAACTTCGTTCCGACGAAACTTTAGCGACACAAGTCCTTACTTAATAAAACTGGTTTATTCTTTCCGAATATAATTTTACGATACACTTAACTTGAACAATCGCGCTAAAACAAACGCTATAACAACGAACGTTAACTTCAACAATACCCTGTGACTGCAGATCAATTACTCACTACCTACACACATTACTATACTCCGTCACGTTGTCACCCTCTTATATACCAGACTACACTATATCTAGTAAATGCTAGGGCATTCACGAAGAAACAAGATAGTTCTAGAAACGTGGCATGACACTAGTCACGTGACCTCGCTGACGCAACAATATATTCTGTGAATAATAATTTGTGTTAATTTTCTCAGTAGCACTCTACAAAGTTTGCTGCAATACGTATATTTAATTAGTTAGCAAAAAAAAACATACCTTAACTGCGACATCTTATTTCAAATCAAATACAATATTAATAATCATAATTCCCATCCCCGAACATGCTCGACTTTTCAACCATTTGGGGCGTTATAATGTGACGTTCAATCCCATTATTCGTTAGCAAAAAATAGCCCAAGATTTGGCGGTGGGTGGTGTTGACTAGCTCTATTTCCTCTAGTCAATCAATTCAAAATTAAGGACGGCTATAGAAGATAGTTTTCGTGTAGCTGTACGCGAAATTCGAAACAAAACAACTGACCATAATGGTTGAAGGCTTAGTTTGAATTTCGTGCAATACCGAGCGTGGGGCGCGTATATATCCGATTCAATTTCATTACTCATCAGGATCTCTCTTGGCTTACCCTCAAATTGAAATTATTTTAGACAAGATTAGAGTAAATTAACCTATGAGACTTTGGGCATGGCCAAATATATCAATTAAAAGGGTTTGATCTTCTGAGTCCAAAACTGTAATTAGACCTCAAATCGGTCAAGAATTGACGGGCTATGAGCTAAAAGTTTATACTTGAGAAAAACAAACAAACTCAGAGCCATTCTATAAGCCCCCCAGTGGCACAGCGGTATGTCTGCGGACTTACAACGCTAGAAACCGGGTTTCGATACCCGTGGTGGGCAGAGCACAGATAGCCCTTGTGTATCTTTGTGCATAATTAAAAACAAAACAAAAAAACCATTCTATAAACTGTTATGCCGCGGCTAAAAATAACTGGCTGTTAGCGAAGAAAAATGAAAATTGTAATACAAGTAGTACTGATATAAATCAAAATTCAAAGAAGGAAAAATTTACTTGAATGAACATATAACAAAAATACAAATTTATGAGGATAAAGGAAGGGAAAATATTTATGAGAGAGTCGGAAAGGACCAAAATATGGAGAATAAGCAACGAAGGATTTAAATAAAGCGACAGAATAAAATAGAAAATTAACTTGAATGTACTTATCAACCAGAAATATTTTTATTTATAGAGAAATAATCAAATAAAAGTATTACACATAAATGTAAGAAGAACTAGGTATAAATTTGAGCAGATTGGATAAATAACGTATTAAGTTGGAAAATATAGTTTGTTTGTTATGAATTTCGCGCAAAGCCACACAAAAGCTATCTGCGCTAGCCGTCCCTAATTTAGTAGTGAAAGACTAGAGGGAATGCAGCTATTCATCACCACCCAAATCTTGGGCTACTCTTTTACGAACGAATAATGGAATTGACCGTCACATTATAACGCCCTCAAGGCTGAAAGGGCAAGCATGTTTGGTGGGACGGGGATTGCGAGGAAAATAAAGTAGATGTGAGATAGGGATAAAAACATGAAATGTGTGTATCAGTTAGATGGATATAAGTTTGTTTTCAAATAATAGTTTAACAGGTCCTGGGGAGTAATGGTATCTATTACTACCATGTTTTTATTCTTCTTCGATGGTCCGCAGCGTTTCCCATCATCTCCAGTTTTATTACTCTGCACCGCAGTTCGTAACTTCTCTATATTCTGTAGCCCGTTCTTCATCTTCATCAACATCACTATTTTCAATGTTCTGTAGCCGTTTGTTTTCATTATCATCTTCGTAATTCTCCAGTTCATTCCTTTCTCTGTAAACAGTTTTTGGTCAAATAAAACTGGTTATGTTTTGTCACTCTACAGTAAGTATTTCCTAACGTTTTACTTTATAAAGGTTTCTTCAATGTAGAGGCTTTCTAGGGTCAGTTCAAAGTTATCTTACACAAAGAAGTTTCAACAGACTTATTATGTCGGTATTTGGCTTTGAGAGGGTAACTATAGCAACGCAAGTTATTGCTCATTTAGAATAGCCGGAACTAAACAATAACGTACCAAAGGTCAGAGGTAGGTTTTGCTTCTTTCGGTTGTTTAACATTTTTATTAGCATCAACGCAAATTATTTTCTTTCCTCCTTTACTGCTTCTTTTCTTTGCGTCTGATGTTCTATAATGATAGCATCCATATATGCGACAGCACGTAGCACATTTTGCTATCTTACACTTCAAGTTAGCTTTGAATTTTGTACTTCAGACATCTGTCCTTCTAGATATATACAATACTGACAGAAAATCTGCTGGTTGTGCATACAATTCCAGATAAATCCCTGTAGGTATTGCATTACAATAACATCATGACTGAAGGTAAAGTTTGGTAAAAACATTTATTCATTTACCCCCCCCCCCCAAAAAAAAATCATTCTATTTCCTCCACTTGTTTCCAGTTTTGGGGTTGACGAACACCTTTGGATTTTTCATACGACAGTGCATATTCCATAAAACTTGCAAGAAAGTTAAAGTAATGATGAGTGTGTACCTCCCAGAGGTGGAATACCATATCTGGTCTGCTTGACTCTACGATTCTTTGTTTTAAAATGCCAGATAAGTTTCTTTTTTAGCATTCAGGGCTGGTTCTCATGAGTAAATTACGTATAGTAAATCATCTTGTTTAGAAGTCTTTATGTGGTAGAAGGATGTGGGTCTGTTTCAGCTGACTTACACTAGGGCTATTTATATAATAAATCACTTGTTTACAAATTTGATGACGAGGAACCCACTTTTTAGAAAATAAAGTTGGGAGACGGTTTGAATAGGGAGTGAAAGAAACTTTATTATACAAATGTATAACGTTTCGAAAAGCTAATGTAATCATCAGGGAAAATAGTTTACCCAGACACAGGAATATGTATGTACAGTATGGAACAAAGAGATTACATAACTGAAGATTACTTAATCATCAGGGAAAATAGTTAACCCAGAAACAGGAATACGTATGTACAGTATGGAACAAAGAGATTACATAACTGAAGATTACTTAATCATCAGGGAAAATAGTTAACCCAGAAACAGGAATACGTATGTACAGTATGGAACAAAGAGATTACATAACTGAAGATTACTTAATCATCAGGGAAAATAGTTTACCCAGACACAGGAATATGTATGTACAGTATGGAACAAAGAGATTACATAACTGAAGATTACTTATCAGCTTACTAAGGGCATCTTGGCACCTCGAGATGTTGGTTTAGAATAGGGCTGTTTTATTGAACTAAGATAGCTCTCTTTATTTGCGTTTGTTGATGTTTGGTTCTTTGTTCAAAATTACAGTTTACAGAATTTTATATCGGAGAAACCAGATTCACCGAACGTAATTAAAATCCCTCCAATAAACGTAAAATAAAGGAAGCTATCTTAATTGAACAAAACAGCTCCACTCTAAACCAGATGTTAAGCAATTTTGTGAAGTATTTGTTCTATACTATACATGTATAATATATTTGTATTAGGGTCATGTGGGCCTGTTTCAGCTGGTTTGTAATTGGGTCATCGACAGTAGTTTGGAGAGCCATGAATACCTTGTTATATTATATTGTTCTAGAGAAAGCTACACTACTTCCCTCGGCAGTGATTTCATACAAATAATATCTAGAATCTGAATTGGCCAGTTGGATCTTGACATGAGTCTAACTGATGCATTCGTAAACGTTTTAGAATGCTGCCTGACAACTAACTAAAGAATATACCTCGAATTTTTGCATTTCAACCTTTCTGTTCAAATTATAATTAGTATGCGCTTAATGTAATAATTCTCAGTGCAATATTAATCATAATAAATACTTTTGTCATGTTTTCGTTATCTATGTAATAATACTTGGTGATATTACGTGTCAATGCTTGCTTGACTTTTTAATGCGTCCACATTTTAAAACCAATTTTGCATGTAAACTCTTAAACAGTATAGATCATAACTAAAATAAAATGCTCAGAAGAGTCGTGAATTGCCCCAAAAATATAAGATCAAAGGGTTCGGGGGAGCTCTCAGGTTTGACTCAACTTATTTACTTGAAAATAAAAATTAACATGTAAGAAACCATTCTAAACTATCAATAAACCGATTATTTATTTTGTTTTTAATAGAGTCACCCATATGATTTATTCAAGAGACTTTTAAGATCTCTCATGGTATGATTTATGGGTGTACACAATAATTAGCACGTACACGAAAATGGTCGTTCAAAATAAGTATTTGCTTTTAGATTTTGGATATTTTTCAGTTTTCCACTCCCTATAGGGATCAAGAAAGTTTTGAAACCTCTCAACATTGGCTGCATGAATTTACTTATTAACTTGATAAGAACATGGTTAAAAACTTCTGAAGTGACAGCCTCCTAAAGTGGAGAGCTACAATCTACATATATCCGGTAAGCATAACTATTGTACATATATATGAGGTTATTTCATTGAGGTAATAACATCCACTTTGATACTTTAGAGGGAAATCGTGCATCGATAATAAGATGTTAATCATTTTTCAGGAAATATATAAAAGAATGTCAATGTTAAATATATTTAGAACATGCACGTTCTTATCATTTCGTTGTGCACATGATACTTTAAAGATTGTTCAAACTTTTAAATCGATTATGAAGGGAACGTCGAACATGACAGATCTACCTGACTGCATGATATTTATGGGGCAAGGTTTCGGTGGGAACTACACTATCAGGCTGTTCAACCGCTGAAGTTATTAGAGCATTATAATACTTAAATGTTGTCTTGCGAAAATTATATATGCATGCAGTTTATCCAATCCAGTTACAGAACGTCATCTATGTGATCAGATAAATACCCATTAATAGACAAAGAAAATCATGGTTTCCAGCATCTCTATCTTTGCACGTTACTGCAGCCTTTCAAATATCCTGCTTAGAACTGCTTGGTTAATTACTCAGCGTAATGATAACCATGTCCTGGTCTTAGCCGTCCAACACGTGTGACGTTTCCGAAAGATAAGATTAATGGGTTTAAGGTTGGGCACACTGTATTAAATTAAAAAATGTTTGAATAAAAATATATTCATACACTAAGTATTAAAACGACCAGGCGGCTTACTTCATTTAAATTATAGAACAATAGAATAGTGAAACGTTGATTAGGGCCACTAAACAACCAAGTAGCTCGTGCAATTGAATTTATCTGGATGGTAGAATTCCGCAACACTGCCATACGAAAACTGTGCAAATAGGCAGCTTTTCCTATTTATTCAATAATTTGTAATATCGTCTTTCTTATCAAGAGTACTTACAGTGAAAACTGCTACCACGCATGGCTCGTTTTCTTGTTAAAATATAAATCACTGATAACGCACAGAAACGTGGACGCTGCTGTTCTCAAAAACGCTGAAAAACTAAGATTTATTAGAAGAAACTAATAAGGATGTAGTGTTGAACTATATATATATATATACAACCACATGAAAATTTATAATTTTATTCATTAGTCACTGGACTGTCATTATTCACCCGCAGTAAACTTTCGATAGTGATATCGACCATCAAGAAGAGAAAAGTAGCATATTTTGGCTATATGATGAGATGAGACAAAATCCAGCGAGTCCTACTAGAGGGTCAAATAGAAGGGAAAAGATACAGGGGAAGACCAAGAACAGATGGGATAACAAATATTAAAGAGTGGACTGATATAGGAAAATATGAAGATCTGGTGAGAAAAGCACAGAACAGACAAAAGTGGAGGATGACAGCCAACCTTCCTGAGGAAGACGGCACATGATGACGACGACGGAAGGATACAGACGGTTTAGAAATAAGCCTTTCCCAGGTAGCTGGAAGAACTCTATCCGTTAGTTAATCATAGTGAGTTGACTCGTACATTTGTGAACCACTGTGAGGGAAGGGCTATAATTTCAACAAATTTTAAGCCTTCCACGCTCGCTTAGATCTTTAGTAGATTTAGCTTCTAAACCATAGTTATGTTTCTAGTAACTCGTGAAGAATGTCTGATAGTGAAACAGTTAAGATTATTAAAAAGAGAACGAAATGGTTGTTTAGTATTACACCAGAAAACCTGGAAAAATAATCATTATGAATTTTTTGTTTGTTTTGAATTTCGCGCAAAGCTACACGAGGGCTATCTGCGCTAGCCGTCCCTAATTTAGCAGTGTAAGACTAGAGGGAAGGCAGCTAGTCATCACCACCCACCGCCAACTCTTGGGCTACTCTTTTACCAACGAATAGTGGGATTGATCTTCACATTATACCACCCCCACGGCTGAAAGGGTGAGCATGTTTGGGGGGGATGGGGATGCGAACCCGCGACCCGCAGATTGCGAGTCGAGCGTCCTAACCACCTGGCCATGCCGGCCTCTTGAATTTTTTGTCCATTATAGTTTTCCCAGACAAAAGGCACGACAACGCTTAAGCAATTAATGCAATAAAAGGTTAAGTGATCCAGAATAGAAATGTAGATGTTAACAGAAAAAACGCGCCTTGATTCATCTTATTACTTTTTCTGTTTACTCTTCGATCATATCTTTAAATAATTTTTATTATTTATAAACTAAGCAAATGTGTTTGTTGAATTTCGTACAAAGCTACTCGAGGGCTATTTGCACTAGTCTTCTCTACTTTTGAACTGACAGACTAGAAGAAGGTAGCTAATCAACACCACCCACCGTTACGTTTTACCAACGAATAGTGGGATTGACCGTCACATTATAATGCCCGCACGATTACAACAGCGAACATGTTCGGTGACAGAATTTGAACCGGTGACCCACAGGTTTTGAGTCGAGTACCCCAACTACCATGCCATGCTAGTAGCAAATATTTTGTAGTAACATTTTCGCGTCTTTAAGAATATTATTTTACTTTCTCAATCCATAATTCAAGGTGACGTATATGGTATTTTCTTTAATCTTTTTTTTAACTTACTAGTCATTTGCAGTTATTTCGTATACTTATTATTTCTCTGCCATAGTTCAAAATGACAGGTGTGTGCAAAAACTATCGAGCCACAAGAGGTGCAAAGAATTACTCCTCCTTTAACTAAACAACAACAACAAAAAACAACACTTTTCATGCGTACCCCCCAAAATCAGCATATTAAAGTACAATATGTTTTAGTGTAAATGTCTTAAACTATATCCTAACTAACCGTTTTTAGTTATAATTACTTGCGGAATTGCCTTTATTGTGATATGTCTGTATCGACTTGCATTTTGTAAGATAGCCATGGTACGAATAAGAATAATAAAAAGATTTAAGCAAATTAAAACAAAAAATTCCTTTTTTTAAGAGTTGTTTGTTTGTTATTAAGGGATATCGGTGCTCTGCCCACCACGGGTATCGAAACCCGGTTTCTAACAATATAAGTCCGCAGACATACCACTGTTCCACTGGAGGGCTTTTTAAGAGAAGATACAAAAAAGAAAACATATGCTTTCAGCAAACATTATAATAATTATTAGTTGCTATTTAATCTCAAAAAATATATAACGCCGTTTAAGTTATAAATAAGGAGTTATTTTTCCAAGGAATCACAAACTTTATATTTTTCTTCTTTAATGAAATAAACCGTTAATTAAACCAACGATATCACCGACACTCTTCGTATCCACTTTTTTTTCAAAGCGGAATAATCGAAGCTGCTGATAAAATCTGCTTTATCCAAGTTAAGCAGCTTGAACAAAAATACAAAACCATGTCTAAATTCAAATTTGTTCCATCACATAGAAACTTATATGAATTGGAAATTAGAAATACTTTGTTTCTTACCATGCTTCATAAAAAAAATATTCTACTTTACAAGGATTTCATAGGAATTTAATTTCATATGTAAATTAAGTATGATGTTTCGTTTTTACTGTCTTCTTTTTTATTGACAAAAAGAATAGAAAACAAGTTATTATTCTAAAATTTAAATCAACTACATATTTATGGAAAACTCAATGAACTTTAATTTCGTGTAGATGGCAGGGTATTTTCACTCTCATGGGGTTCCAAGTTATCCTAACTAAAAAAAATCTAAATATAAGTTAGGTGTTTTTTATTATTATTTAAGTCACGGTTGAATTGCATGTAGAATAATATACCTGTATAATAATAAATGTATACATGATTATTAACAGTTGGCCAAAACCATTTGATTCAATGATTATCTATAACAAAATACCTGAAAAACGGTCCGAGCTAGCCCTAGTGGTTAGTATGTTAGACTGTGAATACGAAGGTCCATGGTTTCTATCCCGTTGTTGCAAATTTTTCTCCGCACTTTGGGATCGTAGGTGCATTATAATAGTGACGATCAAATTCCTATATTTAATTAGAGTAGCTCAAAAGCTGGAGGTGGGTGCTACTTTCCCTCTACGTTATTTGTTCAAAACTAGAGAAACCTAGCGCAAACAGGCTTTGAGAAATTTTGCATGAATTAGAAAAGAAACAAACCTATGTTCTAAACTATTTTTTATATATAAGAAAGTTAAACGCTCTGAATAAGTTTCGATGCAGGTGTCTAAAACCTAGTATATTCACTACTTCTAATAATGATGTAAGTAAATACACAGCTCACAACACGTCAAGTGGACCATGAACATGTGAAGCAAATATTCGTTTATTACAGATGAGTCACGCTTCACCCTGTATTAAATAGTAGTTTTGTACCCAATTAGAGAAGACCTGGGAACAGAACCACCCTAATTTCAAACGGAAACATGGCGCATATGACGGTGGTGGAAGCGTGGTGACAGCAGCAATACCCAGTGGTAAACACAGTGACCTGTACATCCTGAAGACTGGTATCATACGCAACAAGGACCACATTCTATGACCATTTGTGCAACCATATGTTGGTGGAAATGGTCTAATGGGCAATAACGCCAATCCTTTGTAGGCACATTTTTCTATGAATTTTGAAAAAGTTATGAAAACCACATCTACTTTAAAGATTGTTCCACCATATAGAAACTTATGTAAGTTAGATGTATGGTATGTTCTTGGAAGACGGGTTGCATTCTGTTAACTGATTCCAGAAACTTATGTAAGTTAGATGTATGGTATGTTCTTGGAAGACGGGTAGCATTCTGTTAACTGATTCCAGAAACTTATGACGTTCCGGAGTAGTAGTCAAACATAGCTCAGGATCTTACCAATATTCTGATTTTAAGCTTGCAAGTTCAGTGTCAAACTGCCCTTGCTGGTTGTATTGACCATATTGTATATTGAAGTGAACCATAAAAAAGTAAAAACCACATCTTCAAAACGTTCTTGCCAGCTTTCAGATCAAATGGCTAATCATTAACTGCCCGATTTACATAAACCGTGACTGTGGGGGACTGATTGAAATTATTTTTAAACAGTTTATTACCTAGTCTGATTATCTTTTGTTTGGGTAACATACATATTCTAAATGAAATAGTTGTTAACTTTGTGCATGTGAACATGAAATGCCAACACGATCCAAATGAATAATCATAAAACTTGTCTTGTTTGCATCACGGTGTCTATACGATATTTAATTAGATAAAAATTTTCATGTATGTCTAAAAACATCACCCGCTGATGGGGATTTCAAATTCTCAAACTTTTTTTGAATTCGTGACTGTTATTCTGTGGAGACTTAATTTTCAACACTGAAAAGTTAGAATTGAAGATAAAGATGTATTAAAATTTCGTACATCGCAATTACTTCTCGTCTAAACCTTTAAACTCAAAAAGTATATCTGAGCTAAAATATCCTAAAGTGATGAAAACGCGAGAAATTACAGCTGCGTTACATTTTAAAGCACCAGGAAATATTTATTCACGTGAAATAATTTCATTTTTCCGTTCTATAAAAAGCACGTCAGTAACTAACCGGCAGGCGCCAGTGATTTTTTTACTAGTTTGCATGAGAACTCGAAACGCCCCTCTAGCGGCTGTTAGTGGGACGAGATTGCCATTATTGCGGGAACACCGCTTCATGGCGTTTACATCAAAGTCATTCAAAAGGAAAATTCTGAGAAACAAACTTCATGAATCAGAAAGTAATTCCAAAACTCTGTTTCCTGAAATAAACAGCGGTTAACTGCCGTATCACAGAATTAACTTAGAACAAAGAACGGATTACCCTTGTTAGTTAATATGTATACTAAGGTACGTTTGTTTGTTTGTTTTTGAATTTTGCGCAAAGCTACATGAGGGGTATCTGCGCTAGCCGTCCTTAATTTAACAGCTCTTGGGCTACTCACTTACCAACGAATATAACTTTATAACGCCCCCACGGCTGAAAGGGCGAGCATATTTGGTGAGATGGGGATTCAAACCCGCGACCTAACCACCTGGCAACTACTAAGGTATGTTTAAACGGCAATACAAAATGAAACAATAGGTTTAAAGGAAAAGGGTGCATTTCACAGTTAATATTATCGTTTGAAGCTTATAACATCACACGCATAAGCGAATATTTACAATGTGGTGGACTACCGATTAGAAAAATCTATTGGATCTGAAAACATCCATTCTAAACCAAAATTGGGGGAAAATGGTAATTCAAAAATTCGAGTACGTTTACAGGCACGAATTAAAATATAAAGTGAGAACCAAATTCGTAAATAAATTTGACAGTGATGCCCCCTCTCATGACTATCAGTTAGCTGATACTTGAGTGTCGATTAGCGATCCAATATGAACGGAGCACCTTATGAACTGTAACGTATTAAACCAACTACGTATTTATATACCGTACACGCCTAGTTTTAAAAATAATTTAATCATGATCACCAAGTATCCAAAGATATAAACATAGATCCAATGCCCTTTGTATCCCTGGTGTGCTTTTTTTGTATGCTTGGCGTGTTTTTGGCTTGATACAACATATTTCTGTACAGCCTCTAATCCTGTTATGTATACTTGGAGTGTTTCTGGCTTTATACAACATGTTTCTGTACAGCCTCTAATTCTGTTATGTGTACTTGTTGTGTTTCTGGCTTGATACAACATATTTCTGTACAGCCTCTCATCCTGTTATGTATACTTGGTGAGTTTCTGGCTTGATATAACATATTTCTGTACAGCCTCCCATGTTGTTCCAGACTAGTAGTACTCGTATCTTCTTTAGTTAAGGAAAACAATTTATTTGTTGGAGTTTTGACTGTAACTATGAACATATAAAAATCAGTAGCATTACTACTATACAAATTGCACAAATTCCTGATATCTTTTGACACAATGGTTAAAATCTAATAATTTTAGAAAATCTTGTAAAATCGCTATGTCAAACATAGAATAGTTAAGTTGAAACTTGAATTTATGTAGCTTATCTACTTTAGTTGATTTGATTTGATGGGCTTTTCTAAGACGTCTGTTCACATGTCCCATGAAAAATGTAACTAAACGAGAACACGTCTTCCACTACGAGAGATGGTGGTCACTAAATACCGGTAACATACCAAGAAAAAAAAGCAAATAGATAAACTGGTTCTTTGAAGTCTTGGTACAAATTAAAGTAATTAAAAACACTAATGTATTGTAACTAATGGCATAATGTTTTACTATAATGGAGAACTGTTATATAGTTTGTATTACCTATAGTAAAAGTTTAAACTGATGGAAGTAAAGATAAAGGCGAGTAATATACTATAGTTGTTCATTATTTCCTTAATTAATTTCTAAGAAATTAAAGTTTAGGGTGTATTGAAAGTTTTGAAAGATCGTGATATTCTGTAAAATCTTTAAATCAATAATTGGTAATACGAAAACTACTGAATTTCTTGGGAAAATGAGTGAATTTGGTGTTCAAAATGAAGAGGTAGTAACATCGTGTGCTTCTGATGGTTGCAGACTTCTCTTAAAATGATTTTTTATTGGTTGTTTTTAAAACCTAAATCCTGATCGGCTTAATTAGCTGGATGGCCGGCCTTAAAATCCCTATTAAACTTGATAAGAAGGATTGGCTTTTTCTCTTGTTTCTATTGCAAGTATAGAAAAAAAAAAGACTGAAGAAAGAAAACTTCTCTGTGCCTCACATCGACAAATGGCATATAGCAGAACAAGATTTTTCAGCATTTTGCTACAAAAATATGCAGTTTTTTGTGAATTTGATGCCCAAAACAGAAAATAAAGATAATCATATAAACATAAATACTTTAATTGTTCAAAATGTTTGAAAAGCCATAGCCGCCTTTTCTTTCTCTAATGAACCGTCACTAATGTCCAGTTACTTTTTTCTTATTCTTAACATGTTCGCTGTTGTTACCACTTTTAAACAGGATTATTTTAAAATTCTTTTTTTAACTCCATTTATGTAAAACTTTATTGAGCAATTTACTAATTACTTGTTTAGTATGTCTCCAATGAATCTTATGGCAATTCCAACGAATTGGGGGGGGGGGGGTGGAGTGTAAGAAAATTAATTACATTTGCATTGGCAATGGAAAAATGTTGTATTACTTCTCCAAAACCTTACACAGAAAGCTTGTTAAGTTGAAAGAGGGATGACTATAGCCAAATCCCAAAAATCAGAAAATGACCAAAAGAGATGGTGTAACATCTTGCAACAGATAACATCCAATCGAATACATATACTTCCGGACCAATGTAGAATTATTTTGAGTGATAACACAGTGGAATTTCTATTAGTACTTCATCTGACCATGTCTATTATTAATAAAGAAACATGTGGATATCCTAGAGTGATGAAAAAACATATAGATAAATCAACTACAGCTTCAACACTGAGTTGCAAGATCGAAAGAGGGAAGGAATAAATATTTCCTATTCATTTTCCAAATACTGCCACAGATGACCTTTGAACTGTTTGTGGCAGAAAAGATTGATTCAACATTCTCTCTAGCTCTAATGTCTGATCTGCTGAGACTGCACTCGAGTATCCAAACATGTCTTTTGGCAGCATGGATCCACCAAGAATGAGAATAATGTGGAAAATATATGGACAATACAATCTATCATTGCTCTACAAAACTATTCGTTGATTTAAAGTGATAAATGGCAGGGTCAAGCTCTGACAAAGGCTTTAGTCGAGGGCCAGTCAAGAATCTCAAATTTCCACCACAGCACACAAGTCAAATGGCTCTGCTTGTGGCCAACATTTCTTGGAATGATGGGAACTGACACATCAACAGCAGAAAAGTAAAGTGTGGGACTTAGAAATATGTCATTTCTTCAGTGTAAAAAAGGAAAATTGGAGGTACAAGGTTACATGTTTCACAGTTCCCCACTCTCTTTTCATATCAATGCTGCCAAAACTTAGTACTGTTCCCCTTAAACGTACTCAAAGAATAACAAAACGAACGAAGGACGAGGTAAGGAAAGTACT
>NW_013666057.1:427720-443364 GCF_000517525.1 Limulus polyphemus
AAAGTCTCAAAGATAACAAAACGAAAAGGCAGGTAAGAATCTGGATCATCAAGAATAGCCTGATCAGTATCTTCCTTTGATGACACATAAAAAGAACAAAATATATCAAAATGTCTGTCAGACACTACATAATACAAATCGTCTCCAGTAGTGTGAAAAGCTGTATGGTCATAAAAGTATAAAGCTCACAAGAAGAACCAGTAAAAACTGCCATAAGAGGACAGTATCGGCAGTTTTCAAGAATATTTGTTGTAGGTAAGTGTCACTAGAATGTAGATAAAGCTGAAGAGCAAGATCTTTTATTTTGACAGTCACAAGATGCAAACCACAGATCCTCAGAATGAGAAAAAGAAGCATAAGTAGAAAGTGACATGAAGCAGAGCCTTCAATAAAAAACATCTTCAAAGTCCCACCAAAGTATGTGCTGTTTAAAACTTTTTAATCCAGTTTCTCAGTTTTTCTTTAGGATAAATAACATCATGAAGTTTAAAAACATTCTGTATGGTTCTGCTTCAGATAACTTACAAAATAAAATCTTGAGTTAAATGATATAAATTTTACTAACACTTGTCTGGGATAAAGTAATAGAAAAAATCAAACAGCTCACCTTTAAGCGATTGACTAGATGGAAGGCAGCTAGTCAAGAGCATTCACCACGAGCTCTTTAGTTACTCTAATTGAATAGAGATTTGATTGTTACTCTTAAACTCCATCATGGCTCAAAAATGTGGGCTGTGTTTTTGTGACAAAAATACATGATCTACAAACCCTTGGATTCACAGTCTAGCACTTAACCACTAGAATGTGCCCAGCCTTAATCCAGAGAAGATAAACTATTAAATAAGAAGCTTTCCTGGAAAGTACCCTCACCACAAGCAGGAATCAACACAAACTCTAAAATTGTAACATAAGGACAAAAAAACTGGTAGATGGCACACGATAATCAGTCTGAAACTTCCCACTTCACATGTGAATAAGCAAACATGGGTTCAGTGGTGCACAAAACACAATCCGTGGAAAATGGCTAATCCAATGCATGTAGTGGTCTGATAAGTGCCATTTCACTTCATTCTGTAAATGGTAAAATAAAAATTTTGATAAAAGCAGCATTTTTGATCTGATAAACAAGGATGCCACAATATCCCATGCTCATACTATCCAATTTGAATAACACAATGAAGATAAATTTTAACGTAGAAATCAAAGCAGAAATCCTCTTCCAATGTCCGAGAACAAACTGCAGACCACGTAAACTGGATACAATTGAGCAAAATATTTTCAAGCATCTGTTAGGAGTTTATAATCACACTCAACCTAGACTATTGTTACAATAAATGATGGATGAATCCAATTTCAGGTAAAGGTTATAATGAAGTGGCTTCTCACTATCAAATTTTAAACCTTTAATTTTGTTCTTGTAGAAATGTAATATTTGCAGAGAAGTTTACTCTATTTTTTCTCAAGGATAACTAAGAAAATTCCATATTGGTTTTTTAATATCTATAGCAAGTTTTCTGCAAACAATAGCATTTAGTAATTAATAATATCATTTGAGTCTTATATCAGTATTATCATTCATCAGGTTTAAAATGTTATAATATATATATATATATATATTTGCTGATACTTCAGACACATTTTGTATTACTCTTAAATGGCAAATTAAATGTGATTCAAAAAGTGACTTAAAACTGGAATTTCAGGGTAAAAATTGGAAACAATATAATCCTTCATGAAAATGTTAAAACAATGTACAATAATTATGCATGCCAAATACTTAAACTATAATTTATCCTGTATAATATTGTTTATGTCGTTTTGGAATAACAATTTCAATTCAGATAGTGTTCATTTTGCTCTAAAAGTGCTTTCTATGCTAAGATTCATGTCTTCTCAAAAACAAAACCAACAACAGAAAATTATGTATAAACGAATTTTAAAAAATGTGATGCAGTCTTTATTCCCTTTACAGCTATCTGTGATAATGTTACAATAACTCAGTTTATGATTGTTAGAGTAGCTTACAGGTACTGCTAGTCACCCATAATATTGATATAAACCATATTAATGCTAATTTATTTCTCATTACAAACCTAATGTGGAACATAAATTTTAAGGTAATTATACCAAGTGTACTGAATAAGTAAAATATAAAATTAGTTATGGTAATTATGAATGGTAGTGTAGCCATTCTCTATTTCCATAACTCTATTTTCCTCTTAAAAGTTGTAATTTACTAACATAAACATAAAAGGGTTAACTTTATCTAGCCATAAAATCAAAATTAGATATATAAATGACCTGAATATTACACTAAAAAACACACACAAGTTATATATGGACTATATTAAATGTATTTCTATTTATTTTATAAACATCAGCAATAAATTGATTAATAATATTCAGAACTTGGTTGCATCATTGTTAAAATATTATCGAATGACAGCATATTAAAAATGCAGGTAAAATTTGTTTACATGTCAAAATATTTCAGGTTTGTTTTTTTTAAACAGAGAAACAATATTTACCTAAATTCAGAAATTGTCTATAATAAGTTCACAGCTAGAAATATTTATAAATAATCCAAAGACAAATCATCATGGAGATATTCATGCATTTTTTTTTAAACCAACACATGACAGCTACACCAAGTTATTTTTTAAAGTTACAAACTTCTATACACACAAAATTGGAAATAATAAATGAATAAAAATCACACAGAATATGATCAAGAACCTCAAAAAGAGTATACTGATACTGAATGAATGGTTTAAAACTTAGCCTCTGACAGTACCAAAATGAAGAACATTTCTAGCATTGGGTTAGTTACTGGTATAAAATATGTATTTATCTTCCAAATAAAAGAGCAACTGAAGAACTTTACAATAACATTAACTTATCCTGAATAACTACTATAGTTACAACAGTTTTGTTTTCACAAGTATCAAGCATTTAGATTCTTGTAAAAACATCAATTTGGTAAAATACCCTAACAGATCTCAACCTATGGTTAAAACTTAAATGTTAGGATACTGGTCTAGTTTATATTTATAAAGTAAAATCATTATTCAACTTGAAAGCTATTTCTGGAATTATCTAGCTGGCTTATTAAATATATAGCAAGATTATAAATAAATGAAAGTATAATTAATTAAAATGGTGGACAACTCCAAAACAATTCACAAAGAAGATTATAGTATCATAGTGGGTATGTAGGTCATATCTCAAAATTAATCAACCTTCTATCTTAACTATGCTTAAGTATACTTCTAGCTATCACACCTGTAATAACTTCCAATTCACAAAGAAGATTATAGTATCATAGTGGGTATGTAGGTCATATCTCAAAATTAATCAACCTTCTATCTTAACTATGCTTAAGTATACTTCTAGCTATCACACCTGTAATAACTTCCAATTCACAAAGAAGATTATAGTGCTATGGTGAGTGAGTAGGGCATATCTCAAAATTAATCAACCTTCTATCTTAACTACACTTGAGCTATCACATCTGTAAAAACTTAAACTTTTTAGATTTCTTCACATGACATAAAACATTGTTTTTGTGTTTATTCTATATGTATACATGTAATGCTGTAACAGAATTTTCATGTTTGGATGATTGAACATGGAGTACAATTTTCATGCAGGTTATTCATAACTACAATACTTGGATCCACTTTAGTAAAGGTGTATCTTCTTGTAAGAAAATTTGTTCTCATATGATACTATCATAATGAACAGGTTTATTTTTCCTAAATGAAATATAAGTGTAACTCTACACATAATCACATTACTATTTCTTTACAAAATAAAAGTGAAAATATTCAAATGGTTTTTCTCTCTCTTCATAAATTACCTAGATTTACAAATTTCCATTAGTCTGTAAGGGTTAGAACCACTAATAAATATCAATTCCTCTTTCCCTTCTGGTGTTCTACCTGAAATAAAAAATAAATATTGTTAATCTACATTTTCAATACATGTAGACATAATCATATGAATCAAAAACACTAAAATATTCTTTATAACAAATGAACCATTACAAAACAAAAATAGTGATGTTTGCTAAGGAAAATGTATCCCTGTATTATGACTATAGCAATCACTTTGATACATTTATAATACTTACTTTCTTCCTGAGTTTTACATATTTATTCCACCAAAAACCTCCCACTGCATCAATTTACATATAGCTAAATTATTTATATCAGAAAAATAAGCAGGGAGAAGAGAGAAGCATTAAACAATGAAAAAGGAAGAATTTATAGTGAAGTAAATGATTTGCTGCATTAAGCAATATACAAATAATTAATAAATAATTAAGCTGTGAAATATTTCATCACACAGACCTGCAACGATCTGTATGTAATGTAGAAGCTTCATTAATAAAGCAGATTTTCATACAACATGCTATATACATGTTAAGGTAACACCCATTAGAAAGTAATGCTTTATATTTTAAAAAGTGGAAGCAAGGTCTCTCAACACCAAGTAAATTAATAATAATTTCTCAGAGTAAGCTACCAACATAGACCAGGACTACAAATTTAGTAGTTTAAGTCAGTTAAAGTCAGTAATTCAGAAGTTGACATTTTACATATGTAATCTGGAGAAATGTACTAACATTTTTTTAGATAACCTCCTTTGCTCGATCTCTGTTGGCTAAATAACTGTTTCTTATCAGATGATGTTTGGGATTTTTATCACCATCTTCATAACTTGTTTTTGCCCACATATAAATATTTCAAGCTGATTGGACAAGATGAATTGATAATGTAAGAATATTTCAAGTGACTGGGAAATATGTCATGACCTTGGAAGAAATTTATATTCTGGGCAATCTGACTACTATCAGGTAAAAAATTCAGTTCAACTTGAAAATACTTGGAATATAACTATTCTACTGTAGAATTTTTATAATCCAATTCATTAAGAAGTAAAATACATAAGCAGTCATAGATATTTATATATATATATATAACTTTGTATTGAAAGCTTTAAGCAAAATACATACATCCCAAAAGATGAACCTTTATATACAATGTTAATTTTCCTAAAGCTCACCTTCTTCAGTTTGTATCCACAAACGATCAATAAAGTAATCTAGACAACTCTCAATTTCCTTACGACTGTAATTTTCAACACAGATTGGTATGAAGGGTTCAAAGAGCTCAAATCCCTGTAATAAAAGCACCTTAGTCAACAAGAACTAAAACGTGCACTGCATGCTGTAAATCTAAAATTCACAATAATGATTTAACCTGTAAATAAGTATTCAAACAAAATTTCATTCAAAGTACATTAATATAATTTTTTATTACGGTTTGGATGGGAGAAACCTCCATCCTTATGTGAAAGATCATGATGTGTTTTTCGTGTGATTTTCAAAACTTTTCTTTGTGTTGTTAATAAATGCATCAAGTTTCTGTTGTTCAGTAGGACAAGTTGTGTTCTCAGAATTTATAGCAGCAATGTTCTTTTCAAGCTTGTCTATTATGAATTTGCAAAAGTCTTGTGAGATTTTCGTAAGTGTAAGTGAGGTGGAATGAAGAATTTTCTTCCATTGTGAATAAAACAGTTTGTCGTTGGCTTCTATGGTAATAGGTTGACTCAAATTAAGGGATTTAGGTATAGTTTGATTCTATATAGGTGCTGTCCTAGCACATCGGCATGGTACATATACATCAGTCTTTTTTCATTGAGTTTTCTGAGTAGTTTGAAAGTCTTGCTTGAGTTTAAACTAGAGCGCACCTGGGCAGCTGTGGTGGAGGGAGTGTTTATTTCAAGGAGAATACAAGGTTTTGCTTTGTGACAAGGAGAAGGTTCAGGTTCTGTTAGGTTTAGGGCTTTGTGAAAAGTGATGATATTCTTCAAAGGTTGTAGAGGATTCTGCTTATGGAAGAAGAAAAGCCTCAGAGGTTGTGAAGTTTGGAAGGTTGACTTTATTTTTGCTTAAAAAATATATAAAATATTTCTTTTACAATGTAACAATCTTAAGAGTCAACAAAATAATACTACACAACTATAATCAATGCTTAAAGTACATACAGAAAAACAATTCTGTAAATTATCTTGTGTTTTTTGTTTTATTTTTAAAACTGGAGTTTAAAATGAGATAACCCAAGTTTTCAAAGTTTTAAGTTTCAAAAAACTCAAACAATTGAAGAGTAAAAGGGTAACTCACCTCCTGACCCAACAAATACTTAGGCATGTGTGAATCCCTGTAGCCTACAGGTGAAGCTATTTCATCAACAGTTACTACAACTGCACCATGATTCTGCATTAAAATAATATAAATTCATGAATAAGTCTCTCATAATTCATATTTCTGAGTAGATACTTCATATATTCATCAAAACTGTACATATGTATATATATATATGCAAATAAAATGGAAAATGACATAGTTAACTTCATTAATAAAAACAGGAAAAATTGTGTTGGTTACACAACATACCATCAAAAAACTACAAAACATGTTCCTTAATTATATTGGTTGTGGCAGTACTTTGACTCCAAAGTATTAACACTATCGTACAAATATAACATTACAAACTTGTAATTAAAATCTTTTATCAGACTATACTTCCAACTTTTCCTTATGTGTAAGTATCAAAAGAAAGTACTTAAAACTAAATAAAAAACTAGTTTCTTAATGCTGATTCCTTATGCTTGTAGGCTGATCTACAAGAAATTGCCCTAAAGTTGATACACATTTCACAAGGCTAGTATAATATAATGAAACACATTACAATGACTTAACTGTGTGAAGCATGTATTGAGGATTAATTTTTACAAAACTTTGCTACTATTAGAACTATCATTCCTTGTTACTCTTACTTAATCTGATTTCCATGATCACGCACTACTGCCTAACACTGCAATTATAACAAGCTTCTATGAAGGGTGTAAAGTCAATCTTAGACCACAATTCTTGACAAACTTTCCACAGACACCATCACAAGTGGACATCTGCTTCCAAAACCATACTTAATTAAATCAAAGACAAAAAAGTCCATTGCAGCTGTATTAAAGGGACTTAACCCTTTCGAGACACGTCACAGGTGAAAGGCCATGTCATCTTGTTTGTTGACTCGCATTCAAAATTTTATTGAACTTCTATTTCATGAATTTATGTCAATAAGTTTGGTATCAAACTGTAGATTATAAATAAAATTTTAGTACTATACATTACTCAATTTCTTAATTTATAAGTAAATATTAAAAAAACACAGATAAACATCGATTTTTGTGTGTTACGTGGTATATTGAATGCAGCATTGGTTCAAATTAGATGTTTGTGAAGTCAAAATACTAAATCTATAGTTTCGTAGGAATTAGAAACTCAAATTACTGATATTAACAAGCTAGAATATAAAATAAGAAGGTATTATCTTTTCTATATGCTAAGATATTGCTCATGTAATAAATCATACACAGTGGCACCCCGCCCATCTCTTCCCATTTTTGGAGACGCTCCCTTATATACACTTACTTTTATATATGACATGAATAACCAATTGGAAGCTCAGAATGTGGTTTTGTCAGCCGTTTTAACAGGCTTGCAGGCCATTTCTTTCTTTTGAACCAATATTTGAACGAGGTAGGGGTGTTTCTTTAGTCTGCTCGAAATTTAATATTTTTTTAGACTAAAATACATCTTAGTTTCTAAGCTTCATAAATTATAGTGAAATTCTATGGTATTAATGTAGTAATTTATGATTTTTTTTAGTTACTCAAATGTATATATAAACCCTAAAAGAAATAGTTTTGTTTCATATCCTTCAAGTGCAAAATTTTTGAAGGCTTAGCAACCTATGTCAAGCAGCAACCGAGTACAAAGCTTGTAATAGAAGATATAATTGTTTGCTTTACTTCTATATTTACTGTTCTATGTTTTAAGAAAAATAACTTAAAACTTATTTCAAAATAACAATAATCTATATACATATATAATAATTGAAATGTGAATGTATTTCACAAAATACTAGTCTACTAAAACACAGCCAAGACAAGTTACTTTATACAGACCCAAGGTCAGTTTTATGTTATTTGATACAGTAACATATGAGTGCATGTGAGCCACGTCATTGTAACTTCTGTACTGTTAGCCAGGCATAGCTGAGAGGTCAGTATAATATAAATAATAAATATTTATAATTGTATAATGTTATGAGATTTAAGCTATTTAGTCTAAACATTTATGTTTTCATGTTACAATTTGTGTTCATTCTAAAATGAAAAAGGCATAATTTATATTTGTTTCCTAATTTTTTATGGTGTTGGAAAGATTGGTCAAATCTACCAAACCCGTACAGAGATTAATTACTGAAAATAACAGATCAAATATAAGGTTTTTCTTAAGAAACATTTGATAACTATCTGGACATTATAAAGATTTTGTATGTGAAATTCGAAAAATTTTCTGATGCATCAAAGTATTTTTTATCTTAAAATGAAAATTACTTTGCATGATAGATAGGCAACATGTGAAAAGAAAAAAAAAAGCATGAGAAAAACATTGCTTTGCAAACCTTAAGACTTAATAAGAAAATTTGATATTTTGTGTATGAAAGCATTGTAAAGTGGACTGATAATCTACCAGATTTCGTTAACATTTGCTTACTAATTTAAAAGTTATAGCATGAAAACTATAACAAGCACAGAATGGTTATGAGGTGAGTCCCAGGGACCAAGCCTGTGCTGAAAGGGTTAAAAGGAATGTGCTGTAATTCAGTTACTTCATGAAAACTGCCACTAAGTACAAGGAGTAATTTGAAATTTTGGATTGTGAGTTTTTTGATTACTTTGATAACTCATTGTTTATTATCTTGTTCATGATACCAGGAGATAAGTCAAGCTTCATCAGAATAGTTTTTTGGAAGTTGGAGTTTTTTTGTATCTATGGCTATCACATTTAGAATGAAGGCTTTGCTCCAGATCAATTTTGGGTGTGGTTTTTGGGCCTGTTGCAATTTTTGCACTTTCACAGGATATGTAGAAAATTTTCGTTTTTGAAATGTTGTTGTGCCAAAGTTCCCAACTATAGTAACAAGTTACTACATTAACATCTGCAGTTTATTCTTATAAGGTATTATTAACTCTCTGTAGATAGCTTAACAAGTAACATTACAGAATTCTTTGATAAATTTCAAGAAAGAATCTATACAGTACGACTAAAATATATACATATCATATACCAAATAATACCTACTGCTCAACTAGCACACATGTATAAAATGATCAATGAATATCTACATCATAAAGCAGCACAATACCTACTGCTCTAACTAGCACACATATGTACAAATTGATTAATGAATATCTACACAATATCTTTTAATATTTTTTCATTTTTAGTTTACTTACTGATTATAAGTATTATTTTATTACAAGTTACAGCTTTCACAGTAAGGGAGATTATAATTTACAACAGGTACAGTATTTCAATCACTGATGCATTCTTGAGTATTGAAGTTTTAGTAGAAAATAAGGTTTTAGTATTTAAAACAACATTCTTTACTGCTAAAACTTATGTACTTGAGAATGATCGCACCAATGATTGAAACACTGTACCTGTTGTAAAATATAATCTTCCTCACTATGAAAGGTGTAATTTGTAATAAAATAATCCTTTAACATTATTACATAAACTTACATAACTATAATGTTGTATGTTACTGTATAAAAGTACTTCACACTTTTATAAGATAATTTAGATAACAATACTACAGCTAATATTTATAATGAAAGCACAGATAACATTAACCAACTCACCCAATCATTTTTCAACAGTTTTTTAAATGCTCTAATTAAGGTTATCTCATCAGCTGGAACCTTCACAGAGAATAGAAAAAATAAGATAGAATTTATTTTTACACATGAAAAAACTACGAACTAGGTTTATTCATTTTATACACTTCAGACAGAAAAAAATGTGAACAAATACGTTGGTAATGATAAATAGTGCATAAAAATGTCCAAAGTTAATAATTTTAGCATTATTTGCTCAATCATTAAAATATTAATATATTGACATAAAATTAACGAATTCATAGTGTCTGAAATACGTCTCAGAAGTCAGTTTTTACGTTTTAAAGAAACAGATAGAAGTATTTTACAATATGAGCTGAAATATAATAAGGTCAGTCTTGTAATATGATTTTAAAAATTTCACTTCAAGAAAACCCAAAGGGTTCAAACTATATGTGATCTATTAAAATATACCAGAAAGAGTTTTTCCTTTGATCACTTATGATTAAATTTGAGTCTACTAAATTGTATATATATACATGTATATACTTATATCATGAAAAATAAATTAACATGCAAAAGAAAGACCTATTGTAAGGATAACTCAATAATGTATCTCTCATTTACACACTTATTTAGTGAAGACTAATAATTATTATTTTTATTAAAATGAAAAATTAATGAAACATACAATCTGGTATCAATTTTAATGCCTTCACTATATGTATAATTCTAAAATGCTTTTCCTTCATAAATGAAGTAAGTGTTCAACTGTAGTTACTAATCTGTGAATTTGAATAAAAATGTATACAAATAACTCACAGAGGTATGCCAGTTATATCTGAGCCTTAGGTGCTTACAAAACTACAGGAAAATGTTCTTGAGCTATGGTAACTACAAAAGGATGAACATCTATGCCTTACTTCCCCTTCTTTCACCACCATAGTGTTCTATATGATGGTGGTATGGACTATTACTCTTTAACAAAATTTCTACTTCAAGAGGCATTTGAGCAATGCTTTGAAGTCAATGTTATCCCACTCTTCTTTAAATACTTTCCAAATTTCATTGACTTTGCATGGACCAATTTCAGCAACCCCAAAGTACAGAAGTTTACAAGAGATACCTACAAATGAAATCCCATTTGTAAATAAATCTTATAGAGGAACTGGCATGTTGACTTGGAAAAGTGGTTGGATGCTTTGTCTTGATGAAGTTGTATTTTATTGGCATCTAATCTGTACAAAAATAGTATTTCTTTAAGGTATATTGGTGTCAGCACATTAGATGATAGTATGCAGAATTAACCTTGACATGTTTCATGACTCTCTGGATGCTTACCTGTTTACTAAGTCTGTAAATTCCAATCACCATAGATCCTTTAGAAAATTTTTCACAAAATATTCTGTACCTTACTTTAGTTGAAACAGAGGTACTTACTTTAGTTACAATGGAGATTCCTACTTTAGTTGCAATGAATGTGCCTACTTTGGTTGCAATCGAGATCCCTCCTTTAGTTTTAATCAAGGTCTTACTTCAGTTGCAATGGAGGTCTCTACTTTAGTTGCAATGGTGTTTCCTTTTTTAGTTGCAATGGAGGTCCCTACTTTAGTTGCAATGGAGGTCCCTACTTTAGTTGCAATGGTGGTTACTTTTTTAGTTGCAACAGAAGTCCCTACTTTAGTTGCAACAAAGGCCCCTACTTTAGCTGAAATAGAAGTCCGTAATTTAGTTATAATGAAGGTCTCTACTTAAGTTGCAACGGAAGTCCTTAATTTAGAAACAATGGATGTCTGTACTTTAATTGCAATGGAAGTTTCTAATTTGGTTCCTACTATGGTTCTATGGTTCCTAATTAAGTTTCAATTCAGATCACTACTTTAGTTACAACAGAGGTTCCTGCTTTAGTTGCAACAGTCTGCCATGTGCTTCAGATATTTCCAATAATAAAATGACTTACCTTTCTTCACTAACTTCACTATGCAACCACTAGTCAATTGTCAACTATCTTGTTTTTACCTAACTGGAATCATGCCTTCAATTGCTACAGATATCCCTTTCTTAAAAATGGTAAAACTTTCATGCTTTGCATGCTTTTATATTGAAATAGAAAACTTTGTGGCAGTATGTTTTGCAATGCAAACCTCATGGAAGAGCTGATTTTAGGTGACATCTGTATTTATAAATTGTAATACTTCAACTGAATTGCAATAAGAAGGTCAGGATTTTTAAAGCGTGTAGTCACAGACCATTGGGATGGCCAGACACAATGTAATTGGAAATGCAAATTGTTACTACAGATCATGAACAATCCACTGCATAAGTACTATTTTTTACACAAATACCAATACCTGAACTTTAAAGTAATATTGGTTAATACACAGTTTATTTTGTCAAGGCTCAAAAAGCTATTGAGTAAACTTACGATTACTTTGTTTTCTCTTTTAACATCGGTAGGCCTGAAGAAGCAGTTGACTCCATCTACAGCCACAAAAGTAGTAAACCTACCAATCACATACAGAAAAATATGGTAATTTACTTTAGATATGCCCAAAACAAAGATCTTACAGTACAGCCAACAAATTTTAAGAGAAAGACTGTTTTTTATCTTATGTCTAATTCATAATAATTTTATAAATCTATAATTACATTCACTGCTTAAATGTAAGCTGTAAGCAATTTTGTACAGATATTATTATTCACCGACTAATTGATTACTTTTGAAAAATTCCCACTCTAAGGAAATTAACAGTAACATCTTACAAACAAGTTTTATGGAATCTTAATCATATATGTTGGTTATAGTTTGTTTTTTCTTCTTGTCAATAGTTGTAGCAAGACTAAATTAGCATCAATTTAATAATAATGTAAAAAATTTACTGAAAGTGCCCCAAAAGTACATCTCAAGAATTTCTTGATACAAGATGATCTGGAAAATGAGAAAGCATACTTTGAGTATCTAAATCTATATACAAATTAGCAGTATGTAAGTGTTGAGTAATGTTTATTGCTGATATCATGTAATAACAATCATTAGAGATTCTGACAGAGATAGAAAAGATAATGACAAGACAACATTGTTTTTACTTCTTTAGTACTGTGAACAGAAAAAGAGGTCTAATTTGTGTTCTTGAGCATTTTTTCCTGTTTTCTAATCCAAACTGATTAAAATTTGGGTAGGTGTAGCTTCCTCCTTTTCTTTACTGGAGAAGAAGAAACACTGTGGAATTTAGAAAACTGGTTAACTAGAGACAGTTAACCATTATCTGTTAACTCCTCAGAACACATCTCACACATTTGTCTCATGCAATAGAAATACAAATGAATTGTAATAATGCAGGGAAAGTGAGCTACAAATGTTTTAATAATGTACAACTGAACAACCTATATTTATTAGTGCCTTATGAAAAAGGAAGGCTCACCTGAAAGATAATGCTCAAGTATCTTGTTGAAGTATGTCAGTGTATGTTATATCAATTGGACTTTTTTTTATTTTGAAAGGAACTAGCAAAAATAGTGCAGACTCATGGGATTCAACATGAGTATGAAATTATATATCTAGAATTAGTTTAAAAAAGACCAACTAAGTGAAGAAAATCCCAACCATATCACACACACGATTAGGTAGATAAACTAGTTTTTTTTAATTGTGTAGTTTTCTTTATTATTTCATACAAAAGTGACAAAATAATTTATCTCATTAAAGTATAAACAGAAAATTTGTTTTTGAGAAACAGAAATTTGTAGAGGAAATATTTAGTTTCCTAATTCAAAGTTGATGACCAAGATCTATCCCACTATCATTTCTTGAACAGTATCATAGCTATTTTGTTAACTCCCCCATATAAAGTAAACTAGGCTTAACATTTATCTCTAGTAATAAAAAACTTATCAGGAACATTTCTAATCAAGGTGGGTTAAACTCAGCATTTTGAAAGGTAGTAGTAAAAATAATAAAAATTTTGAAAACTTAAAGTTGTAACTATAAGTACAACAGATGATGTCACCATGGTATTTTTTTAAATTTGTCAAACAAAAACAGAAAGTCCATCAAAGCTTAAACAAGAGCACAATTCTTCAATTTGACAAAGAACAATAAAAGTATCAAAGAACAACTCCAAAAAGGACTTCAGAGATATTCCATTAAATAATATTATTATTATTTCTTCTTTGTATTAACTCATGCCTACACTGTGTGAAGAATTTTCTGTAAACCACTAACATCCTGATGTGTTCACGTGGTCATTTTTGAACCAGAATAAACACAACTGTAGCAAGATTGTCTAACGTCACAAGTGACACATGAAATAAAACTGATGACATGACCATTTGGTAGATAGTTGCAAAATAAAAATAGTATTAAGCAACTAGTATTTGAATAAAAGAATATTGTGAAAGTGAACATCTCATTTCTGTTAACAAGAAAACTCACAGTATGTGAGTATTTGGACAAGAATTAATATTAGTTTTCATCTATTCATCAAGTATCTACATCATAGAGTGATGTTAAACAAATCTAATTAGAAAATTGAGAAGGAGGAAAAATAAGTACCATTAGAGAAAGTGTGTTGACAACTGCTTTCACATTTACTTCTTTAGCAATTACAAAAACTATTTAAATGTACTTTGAAAATAAACAAGTGTTTCATACAAGTTATAATATTTTCTCAGTTAGAAATCCTTTAGAGCACATATTTATTGTTTTTGACAAAAACAGATGAAACCACTGGGGAATATACTAACATTCCTTTTTGAGAATACTCTCTCAGTTCCTTCAGTATGACAGCTACACAATCAGAAGCATGCTTCATCCTGTTGATTCCCTGAAACAGAATCAAAGTAGCAGTTAGTGCTCATTTTAACAAATGCTTAAAATACAGAAAGAAGTAATGCAAGACAGGGTGCCAAGTATACAGTTCAAAACTGCCGTATAATATCGAGGTAATGACTGCAAGAGGTAATAATATGTTGGCTTCAAACCTCCTTATCTTGGATAATCATTCCAAGTCATTGTTATTCACCACATATTTTAATTCTCACTAGATGAATTACCCTTCAACTTACTGGGAAGACACATGTGGTTCAGGTCAGAACACCAACCCCTCTATGTCGCTATTGATTCATTTGTTTCAGAATGTTCATGCCATGCTACCCATCACTAACTTTGCATGTGCTAGGTTTGGTAATAACTGGTCCAGCAGTTTGCCACTTATGAGCAGGCATAACATATGGGGATGACACAGTGGCCACTGGGAGTTGATATAGGGGGATCATATCTAAGCACTGGCCTCCCTTTGGGTACATGCCTGGTGTGACAATTGACCCAGCACTTGACAGCTTATAAGTGGACACAAACACACACACAGACTTTTGTCAAATAATAATGCTCATACAATGACATACAAAAACAAAAGAATCCCAGACAGAACTGAACTGGCTTCTTTCTAAAGATAAAAAAATCTTGCTTTCCTTACACCAACATCATGGACAAAAAGTCTTAAATGTCAGCTGAGTGACTTTTCCATTAAAAGGAAGTATAAGATGAAAGAGCTTCTAGAGACGTACAAGTTGTCATCTGAGTACTTTAATAATACACTTATTATATTTAATATACTTGAAAATGCACATTAGGGTTACAAAATGGTGTGGTTGCTGCTTTGTTCCATAGTCACAAATAACTTATGTGTCTTGGACCACGTCAGTAATATTACAAAATGATCTTACTATTTTAAACAGGTCAAAGTTAAGTATCTGATTCTATGACAAGGAACCCACTTTGAGACTAATAATGGTTGGAGACAGCTTGAATGGGTAGTGAAGAAAAACTTTAATATAAGTTTAACATAACAGCAAATGCAAAACTTAGAAGAGGTATCTTAGCATATCTC
>NW_013666057.1:444364-445209 GCF_000517525.1 Limulus polyphemus
GGAATTTGAAGTTCACACTCACCTTCAATATTATAGCCAGTAGCCTTTGAAGTTTGTTATATTCTCTTATTGTTTTGACCATAATTATTTTTCAGGTGATTGATCACTAGGGTTACTAGAATTTGTCTTTCCTTTGCCACCATAAGAAACTAATATGCCACAAAATTTTTACTTTACTATAAAATCACTAATTACTTCAAAGTAATCCCACACAAGACTTTACATTTTAAACTACTCGTGGCAATCAGTAAACACAGAGGTTTTCACTGGATTACTCTTCATGCACTGATAGAACTAACTCAGACTCTGAGATCAGTGTGTACACTGCAAATGACAGGACTGTTGCTAAGACAACACCCACTGATATGTTATAACTTGAGATTTACACATCTAGACAAAAACAGACAGTTCATAAAATTATTATTAGCAGTTATAGACACTAAACAGGGCCAACTACAGTATAAGTATTCACCTGATTACATTATTACATGATCCTTTGTTAAAGTATTACTACTCAGTTTGTAAGTTACTTACCTTTTCTCAGAATTATATACTTACTTTCATATCCCACAGTTTCTAAAGTCCTGTGAAACTAATGTAACTGTTTGTTTAAATAAATATATACATTATTTGGTAGTGAAGCATTCAGCATCTAGTTGAAATACTGTCACATGCATCTTTAGTAAGTTTACATTACAATCTACTATATAAAGATGAAAAGTCACGTGTCTGTGATGCCAATATCATGGGCATTCCAGTATCAATCGTCATGCAACTTGCATAAAACGACAGCACTTTCTGCCGCTACAAGAATGTTTATCTTTTTAAAATTCTTCCTGCTATAT
>NW_013666057.1:446161-447859 GCF_000517525.1 Limulus polyphemus
TATATATATATATATATATATATATATTAAAACAGACAATGCACTAATATAATTAGATTTGAGGGTAGACTGGTAGAGATCATGATGAGTAATAAAATCGAATCTTGTATATGCACACCCCATGCTTGGTACGGCTGGCATACACAAATCATAATCTCTGGCTGAAATTCCCCATTACGTTTGCTTCGTTGTCAAGGGAATGCACCAATTGGAACCCTCGGCTACAACCCTATAATAACCTGCATGTTTTACCCACAGCACATTTCAATTTTAAAAATGCCCAAAATAAAGCACACTTCTTCAGCTCAGAAGGCTAGCAAAGCCAAAACCAGAAAGACAGTTCAAAGAGAAGACCCCAAAATTTATAATAAAATTCACTGTCTTTACCATCACAATTAATAATTTGCAGGGTCATATATTTGACCATGTGGGAATATGTCTTTTAGAATGAGTTTTTTGCATGTTTCAATCTATATGGAGTTATCAAGAAGAACATTTGAACATAACAATATACAGAAGTCAAAATGCTAATCAAGCAATACCTACAGGAGATGACCAAATATACATAAAAAAAATGTTGTTTTAGTGAAATACTAGAAATAGGATAGTCATTTTCAGACATATATTGTTACTAGATTATAATTAATTTTTAGAAAACATGTTTATAAAACATTTATTTAAATATAATTTTGAGAAGCAAAATTACTCATTATTTCTTGTCATATGACAGGTATCCAACTTGTGCACACTAATTACAGACTATCTAAATAAAGTTAACATTTTCCTAAACTGAAAATTATTTCCAATAATACTTACCTCCGCTGACATTATAGCTATTTCTCAATCTCCAGGGTTTCGACTCTTTGCCCATCTAAGCACTGAAAACACTTGCTCCAGTTTTTTTATATCCCACTCGATTGCCCTTGGCAAATTCTAATTTGAAAATTCTCCACCAACCTTAATGCAATTACTATCTAGGTACTGTATATAAGTACCTCATTCAGATAATATAATCACTTTTTCGAGACATAAACCAGCTTTCAGTGGGGAGATAGGGTGGGAGAGTGTCAGCAGAGGTAAGTATTATTGGAAATACATTTTCAGTTTAGGAAAATGTTAATTTCCAAAACATACTTACCTCTGTTGACACTATAGCTAGAATCCAATATTAAGAAGGTGGAGGGGCCGGTGCAGGTATGAACCATACAGAAAGCGTCTGTATAGAACAAGAGTGTACCAAGAGAAAAATGGTAGAAGAGTGGGGGAACTGTACTACATCCAGAACAGATATGCTCTTCACCTGGAACTCAGTTCCTATATCAAAGGTGAAATAGAATATAAGAAATCATCAGTATAGGTGAGCCCTAACCAGATAGCTAAGGTTCCACAACTCGGGGTTGGAATTAAGGGGTTGTGGTACCTATATCCCATCTTGGTGGCTATGGCTATTGGACCGCAATGTTATATATATTTACTTTGGATTGAATCCCAACCTGTAGCCATAGAATGATGTATTTCACACCACCAGAATCACAACAAGAAAGTAAGCAACACCGAAGTGTATAAACTTTCTCCTCCACTTGAAGAAGTACAAAAGGCAACACCCCAGGCTCGAAATGATGGGATCATTTATGTCATACTCAACCAAAGGAACAGAACTCATCTGGTCTGGAATTATGAACGTTCATCCTCACTCCC
>NW_013666057.1:448803-470157 GCF_000517525.1 Limulus polyphemus
GCCAGTGTTAATTTAATCAACATTCAAATTCAAATACCTGATGATGACAAAACCTTGTCGAAACGTTGTACACTGTACATTTGCTATTATGTTAAACTTATATTAAAGTTTTTCTTCATTACCCATTCAAGCCGTCTCCAACCATTATTAATCAACATTCGTTACTGCTATCACGTGATTGGCCAGTGTTAATTTAATCAACATTCAAATTCAAATACCTGATGATGACAAAACCTTGTCGAAATGTTGTACATTTGCTGTTATGTTAAACTTATGTTAAAGTTTTTCTTCATTACCCATTCAAGCCATCTGCAACCATTATTAAGTATCTGATGTTGACCACAAAGGCATAAAACATTAATTCACAAACATCAGCATATACTTTTATTAAAATACATTCACAACTTTAGGACACAAATCATCTGGTTCACTGTCAACTCAATGGTCATACTCACATTCTTTTTGTTCCAGTTCAAGCAACTGACTGATCAAAACATGATGTTCTGCTAAGTGACTAGTAGAAAGGAGAAGTTGTTATGGGAATACTTCAAATAACTTACATTCATTTTTATTTTGTACCTAAGGCTTTAATAAAACTTATTTTTAATCTGGTTCTGCTTTAAGAAAAGCTAAAATTAAAATATTATCACATAGATAAATTTATTCTCCTTTTCAAAACGTTCTGTGCAAAAGTTTTGATTTATTTGTTTCAGAATATTCATGCCAGACTACACTTTACATAGCTATCACTAACTTGTAACTGATAGACTGGTGGTAAGATAGCTTATCAAAAGCAACTACCACCAACTCTTGGGCTACACTTTTGACTGAATAGTGGGAATTGACTGACACTCTTATAACACACCCACAACCCCAAAATTAAGAGCATATTTTTGTGACAAGACGCCACAAACCATGAATTCTCATCTTCAGTGTATGAATATGCCAACCACTGCTTGACCTTAAATGTTTTGAACACTGAGTCCTTCACAATAATGCTTTATAGCCTTATTCATATGGGAAAAATTAATTATGTATTTACTACTAAATATGTTTGCAGAAGATATATACTGATCTAATCCTGTTAGACCAATGGTTGCAAGACTTTCAACAAATGGAGAATAATTAAGAACCTAAAAAGAACTCTGCAAAAAAAATTCACATGGCAGTAGGAGTGTCATGTAAATCAAGGTAAGTGGGTTAGGGTGTCATCAGTGAAAAAAAAGTTCAAAAACCACTTTGTTAGACAGTAAATATGTATGAGTGCATTATACATTGCAGTGGTGAAAACAAAGGTCAAGTTTATCCCAGAGATGGTCATACTTATTGAAACTGGTGGTAGTATAACTAAAGACAATAACATTTAAAACATGAAAGCACAGTGAACTGTTGCATTATCATCTTAGCCATTAGGATGGAAATGCAGCAATGAGTAGTGAAAATGACCCATAACAATGTTCAGGTACAATCTGGTTGTAAATGAATTAAGTGTCCCAACCCTCACCACAAAAATTACATCCACACTATTACACCACCACCAAACGTTTCTATTATCAGAAAAATACAAGTGCCACAGGGCCTTCTCTTTACTTCTTATTACAGACAAAATGCAAATTGGACAGACCACATCATATGTTTCCAGTCATTAAATGTCCAAAGTCTGCACTCTGAACACCAATGAAATCATGCTTTCCCATTTGCATCTAATTATCAACTACAACAATTGTTTTTTTTTTAATATCATTCACACAGTAAGTTTGGAGATAAGTGGATTCTAGCTACTGTTGAGGATTTAATTTGTTTGTTGCTAAACGCAAAGACATATAATAGGCTATCTGGGCTGTGCCACCAAAGAGATCAAACTTTGAATTTTAGTGATATAAGACCCCAAGCTTTCCACTGAGCCACCAGGTAAACACTATTGAAAGAATAAGTCACCTGGGACACAGTCTCATATTTTAATATTTCTCTTTTCAAACATGGCCAGTCATCATTTTTCCTTGTTCTATCATGAGCAAAGGGCAGCCATTATCCTTCCTAGTTGTAGATGAATTATTCTTTGACTGCTACTTTTAATAGATAGATTACATATACCTTTGAACAGTTGGACAAAGAAGTGGTCTTTGACAATGACACTTCTGCCATATTCTGCTATTCTCTTTGAAAAGTCACATTTTTTTGTATGCTGATTGTCTTGCAGACTAGTCATCACATGACTATAACTCTGTATCAACAGAGTTCAAACAATTATCTGTCACATTCAATAATCAACTTATTTTGCATATTGCAAATAAAGTAAATAGAACATTCTAAAATATCTGGAAGGGTCAAAATGGATATCAAACAAATCTATTTTTTTCAGGTTTTATATATATACATTTGAATAATGAAAAAATCATAAATTACTATACTGATACCATATAACTCAATTATAATTTATCAATTTTAGTAACAAGGCTGTATTTGGAACTAAAAGTATGAAATTTCGAGCAGACTAAAGACTCGACTTACTTCCATGCCATCTTCTATCGAAAGAAAGATATAATGACTATATTTGAAAATGGCTGACAAAGCCACTTGGGGGACATTCTGAGCTTTTGATTGGTTATTCATGTCATATATAGAAGTAAGTGTATATATAAGGGAGAATTTCCAAAAATGGAATAAGGTAGGCTGGGTGCCACTGTGTTTCATTTATTACATGAACAATATCTTAGCAAATAGAAAAGATGTTCTTATTTTATATTCTATCTTGTAAATATCAGTAATTTAAGTTTCTAATTTGTACGAAACTATAGACTTATTATTTTGACTTCACAAACATCTAATTTGAACCAGTGCTGCATTCAACATACCACATGACACACACAAAAATCAATGTTTATCTGTGTTTTTTAATATTTTCTTTTAAATTAAGAAACTGAGTAATGTATAATACTACAGTTTGAATTATAATCTACAGTTCTGTACCAAACTTATTGACATAAATTCATGAAACAGGAGTTCAAAAACATTTTGAATGAGAGTCAACAAACGAGATGACATGGCCTTTCACCCGTGACCCGTCACGAAAAGGTTAAGTACATAAATGAATTTCATTGTAAAATTTCATATCTTACATGATCTGCAATACTCAATAGTGGTTCTCCTTCTTGAGTAACTTCTCGTTTGCTCCAGGTGTAACTCTTCTGAGCCCTTAGCTGAAATAGTGAATAAAATATTGATTTAGTAGCACTTCCTACACAAACTTAAGGAAAACACTGAAAAGGCATTTCTATCTTATAATAATCGACAACTGTTTACAGCACAGGCTTTCACGTGGTCGTTACTAAAATATACTAAATTAATCCTCTCTTTTAAAAACAATTATTTGTATTTATATATCTGGAACACAAAGAATAGTACTTTTCAATCTTTCTTACACAAACATGTTTGTACAGTTTAAAATGTTACAGCTGTAAATAGTGGCATCACTGTTGATGTTACACATAAACCTGCATCCTCATTAATTTTTGAAATCTGAATAATTAAAAAAATAATCAAATACGACTTCTCGTGTGTTACTAAAATTAAATTATAGCTGATAATTATAATGTGTGCATAAAACAGCCTACAAGAATACAACATAATATAATGATGGAGTTAAAAATGTGTAAGCTGGCAAAATAATGAAACCTGATCAATAAACAAAAAAGTACAGTTGAAAAGTGACTTGTAGCAGAAAGAAAATAATCTGAAATGCTTCTTGTTCACACCTCTTAACAGAACATTCACATAGAACTAATTAACTTGAATACAGCAAATTATAATTTTAATTAGAAGAGTACCAATTGATCTATAAAACTAAATAATAACTGGTCACAATGCTGACTGGTATATGGTAATGAGCACTGAGTACTATGGAAATGGACATAGATAAAAAAATATTCTAATTTACCTAATAAAATAAAGTGCAAGTTAAGTAACAGTAGAAGGATTTAGAGTTGTAATGGATATTAAGTTATTGTACCAGATATTCAGTTTCATTGGATATACTTATTTGGCAGCTGAATAGTGTAAATTTTTATACTTGTTACGAACAGTGTAAACTAAAACCTACTATAAGAAGTGGGAAGTTCTAAATAACAAATTAACAAACAAAGGGTTAAATAATGAATAACTTTATTAATAACACTAAATAGTTTATTATCATTAACATGTGTTTATGTTCATAAATCAATTTAATTTGTTTTCCAAAGCATATGATCCTGTAAAACAAACAAATTTTATTAAACATAAAGTGAATTGAAATAATTTTAGTATGGAAAGTGAATGTTATAATTTTCTAAACAACCATCTTAACCTTCTTCGGTCTAAGTAAGTCTAGTCTAGTCAGCCTTTTACTAAATAATTAGTTATCAACAACCTTCATTAATCACAGCTTAATATTCATTTTAAGTTTTTAACAGAGTGCATTGTTTTCTTATTAATACAATAAGAAAACAAAAACTGTTTAGTAATCTTGCATTTTTGTAAAACTACATTAATATCAGTATATCACATAGAGCTGACTACTTATTTACTAAGGGCACACGAGTCAATGTTAACTACCTCATTAGGACTTCTCACTAAGATATCCTTGTTCAACACTTAGAATTTGAGGTTCTGATGTAAAAACTGTACTTGTTTCAGAAAGGAACCAGTTTCTCTTTGTCTTGTAAAATATTGTCAGTTTCTGAGAGCAATACATACTGTTGACTGGGGCTCATAATCATTACATTAAGAATGGTACAAATAAAAAGAATTTAATTTCACTGCTAACAACAACTTCTTTCTTTGTTATCACCTATTTAAACAGTATTATTAATGCCATAGGTGGCTACAAATAGTTTACTGTAATAATCCCCAGATAAATTTCATGTCTCCTGGTGGTTGTGTTAAAGGTGAAAGATGAGCAATATCACCATTTTCTCCATCAAACTCTATTCAGTGCTTGGTTCTGTCTCTCTATAGAAAAAATTCTACTTTAGAATAAGGATCCAAAAAAAGTAAAATTTGGATTACTTTGTATTCCAACAAATCTAGTTTCAAGAAGCATTCATTGTTCCTAGGCCAAAGTGGTCACACTTTTGCAGTTATTGTCTATAAAGTTAATACTTCCTTCAAATGGTTGTAATGTTTCAAACATGTTGAGAATGGTGATGTTGTCAATAGCACAAACGAATACTGCTCTCTATTTTGTTCCAAAAGCCTTTCAAAGGAAATGGTAAATAATTCTATCTTGGTTGTACGAATTTTAAAACTTTTTTTTTCAAGCATATTTAAAATTATTTTATATAGCCATTAATTTTGAACATGCTGGAGACAAGTGACTGAAACATGTAACTCTTTCTATTGATTACTGTGAGATCTACTTCAGCTCACCGGGTTTCCAGAACATTCATATAATTACAACTTGTAATGTGGGGAGAAAACATGACTCACTTGAAAATTTAGCATCATTAGAGCCTTTCAATATATTTGCTCCATTACATCTTATATTCACTAAATTTTCCAAGATTTACCCTGAATGATTTGTTGCTTGGTAACACACATCCCAGAATTTAAAGTTTACACTCACCTTCAATATTATAGCCAGTAGCCTTTGAAGTTTGTTATATTCTCTTATTGTTTTGACCATAATTATTTTTCAGGTGATTGATCACTAGGGTTACTAGAATTTGTCTTGATCAAAGAGAAGGGCCATGCACCCCCCAACTGGATTGCTTTGTGCTAAATCTGAACCAGAATTATGAGTAGGCTCCCATGGAGGCTGGTGCCTCTCCTACTGACATCTAGGAAAAACATTCAGGAACCCGAGTAGGAGGGTCCGCAATTTTGCCCTCTTCTCCAAGAGTGGAGGAACAGACTCGAACATTCTGGGGGAAAAGTTTCTATCCGCCACCCCAGCAACTGGAAACTGGGGGTGGTAAGGACTCCCGAGCTCCACTAGTAGAGTCTGGGGGGTAATATGCATTGGGGAGTCCTGAGGAGCAGTGCTCTGGAAACTGTGCAATAGGTGAACCAAGTTTCCTATATTTATTCAACCTGAAGATCAGCAGTGATGGGCAGGATCCCCTTTAGCTTTACTCATGATAGTCCATGAGTGGCAGTCCATAATAAAAAGGTAATACCATCCTATTGGTGCCTAGATGGTTTATGGAACACCCCATTTTGACAGAGCCTATTGCAACCTGTAGTAATTATAGTGAAAGAGGTTGCTAATGCAGAATTGAAAAGAAAAAGCATACCTGCCTGGGCAACACTTACCACAGAGTGGGATCTAGTGAAAAATAAAGGGACCCTGGAAACCCTTCAGAAGAGGAAACTGCCAGGTCATGTAAGTAATAAGATAGGAAAGTATTAAGAGTTGTCCATATACCAGCCCACACAATGTCTTCCAGAGGACAATTCCACCAGGCAGTTAATGACAAAGAGATATGATGAATCTGGTGAGATGTGACACAAAAAAGATTCCTCTCCTATAACAATAATCCATTATAGACCATGTGAATCAACTTACAAAGCCACCTCATTAAGGAATAGTAGATAAGTCATGGGAAATAGAATGATTCCAATGAATGAACAATTGACACCTAGTACCTCAAAATGAGTTAGTCCGAGCCACATAACACTTAAGAGCCCTAATAGGACATAACAAATGATCAGGATTGGAGCAGTGAAAAAGGTGAGAAATGGCAGGCAAATAGAATGGTGACAAGGATCTTTTCCCCTTCCCTGGCTGCCAGAGTCTTGGAAAGAAAAGACCTTTCAGGCTAAAGCAGGACAAATGTGGAATGATAAAGAGTTTCGATGCACATGGATTGTAGACAACTCCGACTGACGACATCCACAAGTCAACAACAACAGAAAATACAATATAAGATAAAGGTGAAAAAAGAACATGAACCAAAGGATTTGAGCAGACCTGATAGTACTGAGGATCATATTATATATTCGGAATGCCTTATATAAAGCCACCACAGACGAAGAAAGACCCCTCTTAAATACCCAAGACATAAAATGGGATATGGCAGATACTTTAGATGAAGAAGGTTTAAATTCCTTTTAATACACCACAGACGATAAGTATTCCATTTCCATTGATAAACGGCTGTGGTTGGCCTATGGAGAGATTTAGTTAAATATAGAGAAACCTTAGAAGTTAAACCCTTATGTCGGGCAAAGGACCACATAACTACCAAGCATGAAGATTGAGTTTCCAAACATCTGGGTGGAGAATGTCTGATCGAGGTTGTCTCAATAGAGAGTGCCAATGCGGAAGAGGTAGAGGTGGACATTCCTGCAGATACTGAAGAAGTGGAAACCACATTTGAGGTGGCCAATATGGTGCAACCAAGAGAACTCGACAGGGAGTGGAACAAACTATAGTTAGAACCCAGGGAAAAGCATACAGATGTAAACCATTGCCCAGTGCACTGTAAGGAGTTCAGGAATATTGATATGGAGGGTAGACCCGTTTTCCATCCAAATACCCTGGAACTCCTGACCTTGAAGATAAGCTCCCCATTTCTGAAGAGATGTGTCTGTGAACAGATAGATCTCCGGATGGGGTGGTGGAATGGGTACCCCAATAGTAGTGTCGTTCCAATCCAACCACCAATCCAACCACCAATCGCAATCGACAGTGTTGCTCCTGAGTAATGAGACAGGATGATTCAAAGGATTGAAATGCATGATCCATTGGTTGGAAAGCGATCAATGAAGAGACCTCATATGTGCTCGTTCCAAAGGAATTGAGAGGCTCGAGGAATGCCCATATTGCCAAAAAAAGAGAGAACCATCTGCAAAGTAGAAGAAGGAGACATAAGTAAAAGCCTGATAGGGGTTTTTTGAGCATGATTTAATTGAGTATTGAAAAACACACCCAGATAGACAAGTTATTGTGTTGGTGACAAAATAGATTTGTCCAGTCTGATAAAGAAGCCCACAGGCGAATCTGAGAGTGTTGTTTTGCTAATTGACGAGATGGTGCCAGAAGGAGCCAGTCGTCCATATAATGATGTGTGCACAAGCCCAAGGAATGCAGGTGACAAGAAAAAGCTTGAACAACTCTGCAGAAGACATAAGGTGCTGATGCAAAACCAAAAGATAGAGCTGTGAGCAGCAAAACCTGAACCTTGTGTACAAATCTGAGAAAACAACCGGGAAGATTCCACTATGGGAATATGGAGATAAGCATCGGTAACATTGAAATTGGTCATCCAGAGCCCTGGTGCAAAGTGCCATTGTAGGTTGAGAAAAGATTCCATTGTAAAGTGAGGAGGATCTAAAAATTGGTTGAGTCGAGATAGATCAATGATTGGACACCAATCTCCTGTCTTTTTGGGTACATCAAAGAAACAGGAATAAAATCCCAGAAGAACGGGACTGACCCTCTCTACTGCCCTTTTGATTAACAACTCTCTTATGGCCTGGGAATGAAGTTCCGCTCGTCGTGGATCTGTTGGAGGTGAAAAGGCAACAGGTTATGCAGATAATGGTGGAGGTGATGTAAATTGAATGACCAACCCTGAAGCCAGAACATGGAGTACCCATAGATCCCTGGTGAAAGAATTCCAGATGTCCAGAAAGTGATCAAATTGTTCTCCCACTACTCCCCACACCCACGGGACAGTCATAGATGCCATTGTTGATGGTTTGCCTGAACTGAAGATCTTCGAGAATATGGATGGGCTCTATTATAGGAACCAATAGACCTGGGAACCAAACTAGGGAGTCGGGAACTACTACGAGTTGACACTCCCAAACTAGCACCAGAAAGGCAAGAAGCCAATGACGATAAAGAATGTAAATGAGCTGAATCAATTTGTGATTCTAACCTCTCTAGAACTCCAGCAAACAACATGGGACAGAAAAAAGGAGCTTCCCATAACTCCCTGAGGGCATAAGACAGTAAATGAACACTTTCTAACAAAGCATCTCTACCCAATAAATACCAACAGAAGATTGGTGTGTAGACCCAATTCAACCAAATAACTGCAATCTCCTGGAATCCACGAATGCCCCCCACCCCATCAGAGAAGCATCTGTAAAAAGATCCAACTTGGGATGAAAGGTGGAAGAGGAAAGCCAGCCGTGGCATTATTCCTGTCAAGCCACTAGGTTAAATCGACATGTAGTGAGGAAGGAAGAAGGATAATGGGGTCCAGGGGATCCCAAGCAAGATTCCATAAATCATGCAACACCCACTGAAGAACATGCATGTGAGCATGGCCCAAGAGATTGAAGACATCAATGAAAGCCCAAGTACTCTAAAAGATATAACCTAGCATATAGTGAGAGAGAGAAAGGATTGAGAATCAAGAACTAAGAGCTCCATTGAACCCATCTGAAGAAGAGAAGGCTAGGCCCAATAGCGGTATGAGGTGAAATACACTCTCAAATGGGTGAGGAATTGGGTCAGGTTGAGAAAGAACTTCTTTAACCTGACCAGCCAATCCACATGACCAGCCTCTTGGAGAAGTAAATGTCTGGCTGCCGGGGAAAGAGGGATGGGAAGGTAAGAATCCCAGATACCTGCCTTTGTCATCCAAAGACCCAGAGGAAATTCCAACTGAAGATTGTGGAAAACTGCCATGGTGAAACAAGGAAGGTCAATGAAAATGGTTGAAACTAGAGAGATCTATTACAGGAGGTAAGTTCAAAGTTTTCTAAGGAACTATGAAAAACTGGGAATAAAAACCCTGGAGAAGGGTGACTGACAGGTTTGATAACATCACTGTGAAGATCTTGAACTGCTTCAGATAAACACTGGCAGGAAACTTGATCCTCAGAAGTAGAGAATAGAATGGGACATGGTGATAATGTAGGGGGTTTCCAACCATGAAGGAAGAGTCCATAGGGTAACACCTGAAGCATCCAAGGATTCATGATAAAAGTGCTCCATTGGCAAACATACCTAACCAAAAGTGCCCTAACTGTGCTAGCACTGACATAATGGTGATAGATGTTGTTGGCAGCAGGGGACCCAGTGATAAGCAATCTGATGGCATTCTGCCAAGACCCAGTGGAGAGTTACAGGCAAAGGGGAGGAAGGAGGAGGATGAGATAAAGGAACGGGAGCAGGTGAAGACTGCAAAAGGCAAGAGACCATGAATGAAAGGGAGGAATGTTGATGAGCACCCTCCACCATGGACTAAAATGAGTCAGAAAGATCTCCAAAGACTGACCAGCATAAAAATGGACCCATACGAAGGTCATGCAAAGAAGTAGTGGACAGGTGCACTTGAGATAAAAGGAAATCCGAACAACAAAGGAGCCAAGTTTGTGGGGGAAGAGAAGAGGAAGTTATATGCACCAATGAGGAAAACAAAACGGAAAAGTATCCCCTGAAAATAATTCAGGGAAATGGTGGATAGCCTTGGAGAGGAGAAGTAAAGTAGGAGGTTAGTGAGGATAGATGAAAATGGGAAAATTGAGCCTGAAAAAAAACTTAAAGTAGTATCAGGGTCAGAGCCCCATAGCTGAATATAAGTTCTGTAATTCCAGAAAAGGAAATTCCAAATGATCATACGCTAATGCACAGGAACCAGAAAAACAAGAAGAATAAGACATGCTGACCCCAAAACGTGACACAGCGGATACAAACAAAAGATATCATACCTGAGACACCATAATGAGGAAGGTAGGAGATTTTGGAGCATCAACAAGTGTTTCCTCAGAATTGTACGGCAAAGGTAGGAGGTGGGAACAGGCTATCCAAATCATCATCAACCTGACCACATTCACCAGGATATGGTATGTCTGATCTGGCATAATGATGGACACCAACTCACAGCAAATTAAGACCGAAACCTCCTCGGCAGAAAGAGAAGAGCCCAAACATGAGAAACTGCAGGTTGATGTTCAGTGGCAGAAGGAACAATAATAGTAGTTGTTGTAACTTGAAATTGGGAATTCATAATTCACAATTAGTGTGGAAATTATTAAATTATCAACCCACAGTATCAAGTGAATGTAGTAAAGGAAAACAAAATATGGTGGAAACAACAAAGATAGTTGTTATTCAAAAAATGATAATTAAGACAAACATGAGGGAAAACTGTGCACAGCAGTATGCCAAATCAAGAAGTGAAGATTGGGCTCTACAGTATAAAGGGAGCCAGGTGCATCAGAGGGATGTGTTGCACTCCTATTGGTGGTGAGTTGTCACATGCTTATTTACATGCTACAGCACAGCTGTATCATGTGTAAACACATGAAGATAAATGGGAGTATCAAGGCTAGTGGCTAGCAAAAATTGTGCATATAGAGGGCAACACTAAAAGAGAAAAGCTATTATGTGAGAAGAGGGAAGGTACTGTATCAGAACTAAATATTCAAATACTCACATCTAAGTCTTTAAGCAGTTGTTCATTTTGGCTTTTGAACTGTTGAAGCCAAACAGCAGCATCTACTGGCATATCAATTCTTCCTTCTCGAGATATAGATGGAGCAATTTCTCTAGGCCTTCGAGTCCAGTTTGGAGCTGCATTGTTGATAAAGACAAAAATACACCGTAAACAAGTGACCAAAAGTTCAATCTTAAAAATAGCTTTTAGAAAGTTGACAGCTAATAAAAGTCTTTCTTGAAGTTCCTTATCAGTTACGATATATTTATGTACTATTGTTCTAAGTGCTACAATCTTCATAACATTAGTTTGTTTTAAATAAGAAAAAACAAACAGTAAGAAATATCTAAGTCAGTATTTACCCCAGGGTACATGTAAAAGCATCCACTTTTTGTTGAAACCATAATGAAGAAGGTGTGCTAATGTTAAGGTTTTTCCTGTACCCTTCCTTCCATCTTGGAGTTCCATTAAGAAAAGAACTTAATACGGTAACTATAGTTTTGTTAATGACATAAAAAAATGATCAGTGTATTTCCTGATTATACATACTATTAAGAAACAAAAATTAATTTGAGAAAAAATATAATGCTTCCAGATGAGGCAAGACAAGAACATAATTTCTTTTCAAGTACATTGTGCTGCTATATTAAGATTAAAAAACACAAAATCTGACATTTTTGGCACTACTTAAGGCAAAATTTTTAAAATTAGTTACAGCTGACTAGTTTTTGTAGATACTAGCCCTGATGATGGTAACTGAGTTACTGAAACTAGTCATCTGTAACTAATAATATAGATTTTACCTTTCATTGTGCCAAAAAAATGTCATTTTTTTTTACTCTTAATAAGAACACATGCTTATTAGAGTACCTATTTTAAATTTGGAATTACATACAAATCATGAATAAAAATAGGTGATTTTGATATTGAAGTGTAACAAAAATTCTGTTTCTTACACATAAGAGTTTTTTAATAATCAGGACTACTAGATGTCATAAAAGTAACTATAATCTTACATTAATTACCTCATGAGGATTACTATGAAGTCCAAAAATAATGTTTCTGTAATTTTTCCATGTAAACACTATCATTGTTTTTTTCAGGGAAGAGCTTCAAGTCCTACTGTACAACTTTTACTACTTACATAATCTTTATAATTTCATAAAGGATACATAGAATATATCTAATTGTGGGATGATCATAATTGGCTTGTTTCAAGTATTCCATCACTTCTAATGCTGGTTTACGCACCATCAGGCAAACCTCTTGGAAAGTTTTACACTGTCATATATTTTGAATTACATTAATGTTAGAAAGTTATATTATCACAAGCTAATAGTACATCATAAATACTACTTAAACACAGTCATTAGCCAAATGAATCTTAATAATATATATATTGACATAAAATACCATATAATCTATATAAAACAAGACATTTTTACAGATCAATTCACAAAAAAAGTACTAAAACATATTTTGTCTGTGATATATACAAAATAATTAAAATTAAACAGATGCTCCAAAATGGCAATGGGAAGTGAGTTGTTTAAATTCGATCAATGCATGTCCTAAAAAAATTAGGCAACTCATTTTCAGGATACAAAGAGTTTCTTTATAATATAGATATGTAACATACAAGTATAAAGCAAAACTATATTTTGATTCATAAATAATATAAAGAATGATAAAATAAATAGTACTTTAATTACTTAACTACCTAAAAATCAAATATGCATGTTTTAAAATTATAATCAATAATCAACCTTATGTGTATTATGGGGTTAAAATGTGCATTTCATGACCTTTTTTTTACAGTTAGATTTAAAAGTTAATTAAATAGTTTTATTATCAATGTCAATAAACTTTTCATGAGAATGTAGTATATAATTCAAATTTTAATATTATGTAATTCTTAATATCCTAATTTCAAAATAAATATTTAAATAAATTCTTAATCTTTACTTCTCTGTAGCATGTGTTACTTCTTCACTCTAAATTGTCCATTTTACATTTTTTTCTACTCTTATATAATTTTCTGAGTTTGGCATGAATTACACACATATACTATAGAGACTGTTAAGCCATAATATAAATTTATAGCCTCCCAGCTTCTTGTTTTACTGAGATATATACAAGAAAATCAAACCCATATGCCATGCCCCTCCTATCACATTCTGTTTTTCGAAAGATAACATTTTCCTAACCTGAAAACATATTTCCAATATACTCACCTTCAAACACACATAAATACTATTTTGAAATGTAGGCAAGTGCAAGCCAATAAAGTAGGCAGTCACTTTCCTGGTTTTTAATGATAGCACATGGAATTGATACAGACAATCGAGTAAATTTGTACACCATAAGAATACCTTTAGTGGTCTAAAGGAACACATCATTTTGCAGTGGGCATTGGTAGAGCCAGGGCAGATGGTTTGAGTGCTTTCCATTACTCCTTGGCCTTGTACAAAGTTTGGGTAAAAAGCATACAATGGGAGAAGTACTGAATTATTGCATAGGCCACCGAGGGCCTGGCCATAAAAGTATTAAATTATGGTTTGTGAAACTATTAGAATAGAAGCAAGAGTCAGTTACTATTACTATTCCCAAATATTACCTGGACCTAAGGCCCCACTAAACCTTAATCCAGTCCTGCATTGGAAGCAACATCAACCACCTGGCAGGATTCTGAGTGATGGAAGGGAAAGAAAAGGAAGAAGCAAACATACCCACCATAGAAATGATGGGTTAACTGAAGAATAGAGACATGGGAAAGTTAAATCCTGTGAGAGATAAATTGTTAGATGAAGAAGATAAGGAACAACAAACATGTAAGGAGTCATTCAGATGCCTGCCTGGAGGATCTCATCCAAGGGTTAGTGAAGATGGGAAGCAAGAGAGTGAGACAGATATTGCATATGGTGCAAAGAAAAGTGAAATAGCCTATAAGCATCAAAGACCAGGGAATAATATACCAACTAGAGGTGTTGACAGACCCATCCAGTAAGGGTAGAAAGAGATAGGTCCCTTGAAGAAGATGGGTCCCTGGGTAAGAACAGATGGTGGTGGGGACCCCAAAAGAGAGAAGTACATGATAAATAACACTGAACAGCCCAAAGAGGACATAAGAGCCAATCCAAGTTTGAACAGTTATAGACGTGAGACATAGAAGGAAGGGAGATTCGAAAGAAAATACGGTTACCTTCCTGAAGACTTAGGAAGGAAAGACTGGTTTGGGTAGAGGAGTATATAAATGTGGTGAGAGGGTAGAAGAAATATCAACAGCATAGACTGAATAAAAAAAAGGAAGTCTGGAGAGAAGGTGGTACAAAGAGTAAGAAGCTAATGGCTCAAATGGGGCACATTTGAGAGCAGGCAAAACTGCATTAAGGTCCCACTCAGGCATGGATGTTGGTCAAGGAAGCTGGCAAAGAAGAAAGGAGTGGAATAGATTGGAGAGGACAGAGGAAGAAAGCACCCTGTAGTACAAGGAAAGGTAAAATGTAGTGGACAACAGCACCCGATAACATGCAATGGTGAAGACCAACAAATCATGATTGAACAGTCAAGGAAAAAAAGGCAGAATGGTGGTTCACAGTAGGATGGTTGGGAGGAAAGGAGTGACAGATGAACCAATGACGAAATACCCACCACTGTCATTGATAGATAAACAAGGTGGAAGAGCAATAGGAATGTGGCATGGAGAAGGTTATATAATCAGAGACTCCAGCCCAATGGGTGACAGCTGGACAAATCCCACGTATGAAGATGGAGGGATGATATCCCATAATGAAAAAGGGACCTGTGAGATTTAAGAAATAGAAAAGGGACACTAGTTATAGTAAGGGTAGGTCTAGATGCTAAATGAAGAAGCAGAGGAAACCAATTCCGAGCTGCCACCAGGAGGACTCAACAAGAAGTGTTGCATATCAAAGAGAGGACCCAAGGTAGGAGCCAAAGAGGGGATAAATACATAGAATAAGGTGAGACTAAGCCTGGCTGAGAACAATGACAGTCAAAGCCAAATGATGAGGTAGCCATGAAAGGTTTGCCCAACCAAGAGCAAACCCAATGAAAGACCTGGGTGTGGAGAGAGAATTCTGTGGGTAGAATGTGTTCCAGTCAAGAGAGGTGGTCTACAACAATGTTTGTAACTACTGGTATGTGCAAGCAACAAGAAAGATTCAATGGGAATGATCCCAGAAGAGAAAATTCAATGTCTGAAAGCAAAGAGTTCTTGAACAATTGCCTGTAGAAGGTTGATAGTTGAAATGACTATGGAATTTCAGAGTGGATCCTGACCAAATGATCCATCAGAAGAGGTAGGAATTGGGAATATGTCTGAGTAACAATGAGAGGTTCATTAATGTGAAATGACTCTCATCCTCTGTCCACATGCCAGAAGTCATATTGTCATTCAGAGATATGCCCCAACCCGAGAGGTAAGGAAATGCCAGATGTAATACTGGCATGATTAAGTCACCATGATAAGTTCTTAAGTAGAGGAGAGGGAAGATTCACAATCAAGGATAACAGATCTTAAAAAGGAAACCCTTGTCTTGCAAGGACCAAAGGGAGTAGATGCACTGCCAAAAGGAAGTGCATAGAACTAGATTTGATGAAATCGATGAAATAGGGAAAATGTCTGGAGGATGGGGTAATCAGAAGTGTAAAAAAGCATCTGTTGACCTTGGTCATCCACAGACCTGATGAAAAGTACCACTAGGGAAAAAAGAAACCTTCCACTTGGATCCATGATACGACTAGAAACTGGTTGAGAGATGACAGGTCAATAACCAGATGCTAGTCCACAGGCTTCCTGAGACCACAAATAGACAGGATTAACATCCCACAGTAGGGATAAATACTCAAATAATGGCATCCTTGAGTCACTGAATATAAACTGGAATGTAGGAAGGAGGAAAGGAAGAAAAAAGAAGTGGAGAGGTAGGCTGTGGGTGAGAAAATACACCTGTTGGTCAAAACAGAGACCAAAGACTGGCAAAGTGAGACAGGTGGGTGCCTACTGGGCTAGACCCAACAGAATATTCACTGACAAGATGAGCAACAACCCTAACATCGTGAAGTAGTGTGGCAGAAAGAAGATCAGGAAGCAGGAATAGGAAGGGGAAATGTGAATTGAGCAGGTCTACGTACAGAAGAGTGAGGTTGACAAAGACAACAACAACAACTGATTCCAGAATGATTCAGTCAAAGTCTTCAGAGAGTCAGGAACACCACCAAAGACCTCCAGGCAAAGAAAAGGAGCCTAACAAATATCAAATAATTGAGGTAGGTTTGGTTTGAATATCATGCAAAGCTACATGAGGGTTATCTGCAATAGCCATCCCTAATTTAGCAGTGGTAGACTAGAGGGAAGCTAGTCAACACCAACCACTACCAATTCTTTTACCAACAAATAGTGGGATTGACTGTCACATTATAATGCCCCCATGGCAGAAAAGATAAGTATGTTCAGTGATGGGAACTCTAATCCACAACACTCAGGTTGTGAGTCAAGCACCCTTACCACTAGGTCATGCCAGACTCCTAAGAGTGAGGCAGGCAAATATTAGTTAGGAGAGCATCCTGACTGAACAAGTCCCAACAGCAGAGGAATCAAGTAAGGAGTGATATAGCAGAAAAAACATTAAGGGCTAAAGTGGTGGAAAGAAGAAAATCCTTCTGAAGCATAATTCAATGCTTTAGAAATAAGGAGAAGTGAAGAAAGGTAATGTAAGAGGGTAGTAAGAAAGAGATGAGGGCATAAAATTTGAAACTAAAAAACAATATCAAAGTTAAGTTTTCCTCCTCCCAAACAGGTGAAAGAGATTTTAATGACTGGGAAACAAAAAATGGAAATGAAGAATGGCTGTAAGTGATGACAAAAGAGTCAAGTATGTGAGGAGGACAAGGCAAGTGAGTACGGGTGTGTAGTTGTTCAAGAAGCAAGTCCACATGGATCCTATTATCAGGCAAAGGAGGAAAAACAAAGAAATCTTGAGTATGGCTGTCATGTAGTAAAAAATAGGAGGAATCAAATAATACTGGAGAAAAAACGATCATACCTGCAAAATCATGTCAAGGAGGAGTTTAGAAAGATGAGGTTTTCCTTCAGAGATATATCAGTACCTAGAGCAAACCCTGGTGGGGGAACAGCCAGACAAAACCATTGTCATCCTGGTCCTGTTCATACTGAGAGAGAAGTAATTCAACAGAATGGATGGGAGGATGATACTTAGTATGCATGAGGGAACTCGCTACTCGTTGAACAATAAATGTTAAAGCCTCCATAGATAATGAGTCTCCAGTAGCCACAGGTCCCAAGTCAATGACATCATCACCATCACAGGATGAAGTAGTAGTTACCATCACTTGAGAATTCATAAAGGATAAGCAGTAAATATTATTTTTTCTCTTTAGGTGGGAATTAGCTCAAGGCTAGTGGCATAAAAATCTCATAATCAGATGCAGAGGTGGAGTATCGTCTCAGAAGCAAAAGTTTCTGAATTAAGCTACACAATATAGACTTTTTATAGACAAGGGAACACAAACGTAAGTTAAAAGTGAAAAACAACTTGTGCATGATAACTGTAGATGTAAAGACATATCTGAAATAATCCAAACATCTGGATAGGTATTACACAATAAATTGTTGGATATTAATTGAACATAACTTTAAGTCAGTATATGCAGCTAAAACAACAGTGCATTCCTTTGGTATAAATGTATTTTTCTATAAATTGATTTAAATTTATACATTCTGAGACTTCCAAGTATTTCATCAGTTAAAAATGAGACATCAAAACTGAACCATGTAAATATATTTATAATTATAAAATTGATAGCACAAATACATATGAATTTCATAAACATTGCATGGACTCTCTGAACTGACTGCTCAGAGAGTGTTTCAAAATGCATATTTAACATATTCTTAAGTATTTTAAAAGTTTTTCACTCATTTGAAAGAAGAAGGGAGGAAGTTTTCAAATTAATACCTGCTTTTGAGATATCTTTGACTTTTTTAAAAAACAATTATTGTCTATTTTGGAATTACCTGCTTTAGAAAAAATTAAAATAATATAGCTAAACAAAATTAATATTTTTGTAACACTAAACTCAACACAGCTATTACTTTAATGTACACTCCTGATTTTATGAAAACAAAATATATTAATCCAGGAAAAGGTAATACAACTTGGTCAAACATCTTTCACATTTGAACAACAATGCCTGGCCATAAGCATTAGATTATAAGAATTGCTAACCCACCTGAATTTCAAATGATTTTGATATTCCACCCAACTGAAAAAGGGTTTTATGCACAGAAGGTGTCATTGTATAAAACTGAGCTTCATGGTTATTTGTATGATTTACCTGAAAATGTAACCAAATCAGTGTTTATCACAGTGGCCAAACATAGTATAACACTGATAGTAAGTCATAACATTTAACATGCCATCACCAAGAAATAGCACTTTCAATAAAAAATTAAAACAGTAACAAACTGACTGATTACTTGATCAACTTTATTAACAATTTTTAAAAACAATGTAAAAAATCCAAACAAATGTGAATTGTGATAGAAGAAATAGCAGGAAAAAAATGATGAAACTTTGTGAAATACAAAAAAAAATTAATTAGTAAATACTAATTTGAAACATTATTGTATATTTTTCTTATTTAAAAATGTATCCCTGGAAATAATTTGAAAACAATCTTAGTTCAGCTACATGTGTTAAAGAATTTGATGTAGATGAATTCCTGTAAGTTTAACATAGCTTATTAACAGGTGTTAAAATTATAAACTGACCTCTGGAAATATTAAAGATGGGTCTGTGAAAGAATTTATATGAAAAACAACATTTTAAGTTTGTTTGTTTTTTTAACATCACTATATCTTACTGTTATTATTATTCCACCTTCTTAGTTAACCAAACTCAAACCATTGGGTATTTTGTACTTTTATTCTTGTGGGTGAATTTTACTACTACAAGTCATTGATTGTTTCACATACTTTTTTTTTGTTGAAATGTCTTTAAATTTGTGATGAAATCATTCTCAGAGTTGATCATGCACACATTGTTATCCTTCAATGTTTCAAACAACTCACTTTAACAATAAATGTTTTAAACTTGTATATGCTAGACACTACTGCCTGCAGAAGCCTTTGGGCCAAAGACAACACTTTTGTTTGGGGCCCTCCCTCCGAAATTTCAGTTCAAGTTTCTAATTGGTCCTTCTTTCCCTGAGCTCTCCACAGTAATAATGTAATATAGCTTGTGTCTTGAAGGAAGCTTAACTTCGAAAGCAACCTTGATCATAAGGCATAACCACAGCTAAAATGTGTGTGTGGTGGGAGAGAAGGGGCAGCACTACCGAGTGTCTACAAATATATAAACAACATTACCTTTTAACTTCATTCAAAACTTTACACAAAATAAATGTGGACAAGGAGACATTATAGAATAAAAAAACAACAATATTAAATCATCATTTTATTTCTCTTTTATTACATTCCACATAACAAAACCTAGGATCACATGACAGCATGATATAGAAATAAAATGCTGGTCACTATACAAGTCATTTCTGTTGTCAGATCTACAAAACAGGTAAATATGTAATAAGTAGACACATAGCCAGAGGCCTAGTTTTTATTTTACCAATTTTGAAAATCAGGCTGTTGATGTAAATAAAGTATTACTTTAACTGAAATGAATATAGAGATTTTTTTTAACCATTTGCAGAATAAAAATGGTCCAACCATAGCACATAAATACTTGTTATTATAATAAGTAAACACAGTGTCACTTCAGTACTCTGAGTGATAAATAAATAGCTTAAGACTTTACTAAAAAAAAAAAACAATTCATAACAAAAATCAATTTAATTAAATTCACACAAAAGATGAAGACAGATTCCATTCCCAATAAAATAAACAAATCTATGCTGCTTTACTGATACAACCATGGAATGTTTTACACTGAGTGTATGCACACTGGCACAAAGGAAAAAAAAAACTTGCAAATTATGGTGGAAAAAAATGGCAATTACATTTAAATAATTACATGATAATGAACATGTGGTTGTTAAGTAAGGAGAATAGCTGGCATACAACAAACACTACAAGAAAAGTGTCTTTTATTAACTGTTGAATGTATCACATGACTAGCAAAAGAAATCTTTAACAGATTGTGAGAAGGGTAAAGCTAGATAAATCAATGGCAAAATCAGTATAAGATATAATTAATGTTCAGATCAACTGAGATTTACACTAAAGATGTAAACTAAGGAAGAGTATAAATCAAAAAGTAAAAGTAGGATTACTGAAAAAATATAGGAGAAAGTCAAAAATGTAAAAGAGGCAAAAACATTCGAAAATCAGATAGAACATAATAGTGGGAAAAAATTTATAAAAACACAGAAAAGAAATTAATATGAGAGAAACTGTCCATATACCATAGAAAAGCCTGTATATTACAAAAAACAGAAGCACAAAATTCTTTAGATGGCTATGTAATGTAAGAAATATACCTACAAAGCAGAAGAATGGCAGACAAAATTGATATTTATAAAAATTTATATATACATACATGTTACTTACAGGATCAGATTCCAATGTTCTGAAATGTGCAAATGGTGTTGCTGAAGGTACCGCTTCTGTACTGGAGTACCTAATTCCTGATAAATTTGCAGATAGTTTTTGCAAATTTGGCAATGCAACTTTTTGTAGTGTATGTATATCTGAAAAATAAGATAATCAGTAAAATTCAGTTTTGGGCAGATACATGTACATCAAAAAAGTGAGTATATACTATGTTAGTGTAGTACAAAAATGTGTTTCCAAACATAATTACAGAAAAATTAAGAATGGCACTTTGTTCTGTAAAAGTATAATTTGAAACCTGGTTTTAACTTAACTTCTTTGGAAATATTTATAAGTCTACTAACTTACTGTACAGACTTTTTATAATAG
>NW_013666057.1:471157-489746 GCF_000517525.1 Limulus polyphemus
ACTACTAATACTAGTAGTACCACTATTAATATTATACTACTATGTTTGTTTCAATAAAAGTTACATTTTCACTATAAAGAGGACAAAATGTATTGTTATTCATCCAAAAATAATGCATTTGGACTTTTTTCTGATAAATGAGAACAATTGTTCAAATAAACGCAGATCCAGACTAGCGCTAGACTTCCGCATTTCCAGATAGCCAACATTCTCAAGCCTTGAGAAGTTCAGTGAAGAAAGGTTTCTGACTGAATAAAGCCCGGTCTCTATACACAATATTACAAAAAAATATACATATATTATACTAGTAGTATATGTAGCTATTGATATTAAAGAGTTTTCTATAGTTTGTCTTTAAGCAACTTAAAAAGGGGAAAAGAAGGAATAATAGCAAAACTAAATATTTTCATACAGTTCATGCTCCACTTCACGGATGAAGCCATTTCTAGAGATTAGTGCCACCTACTGTCCATTTATCGAATAAGTTATAAAATATCTAGAATTTAAAAAAACAATAGCAATAAAAACAGAAATAGAAATTAGCAGAAAAAGAAAGAAAGAAAATTGTCATCTTGGAATTTGCGAAACGTTGACATATTTGATGTAAATATATACATGTCTTTTATTTTTTTCACTCTAAAGTGGATATGAGAATTATAATTAATTTTAGAGTATTTCATAAAATAAAACAAGTAATCAAGAAATGGTCGCTTCACATATTAAATCAAAACAGGAACACTTGGGTTCCCTCTTATTTATAGTTAGTTTCAGACCTAGTCGTAAAGAAAGCAATGCTTTGGCAGCGTATGAAACCAACTTATCAATAGAATTTAAATAGTAAATTATCAATATGAAAGGTAACAAAATATATCATTATTTTTGTTGATAACCTTGGTAAAAATCTGAATATCATAATTTCAAAATTTACTATTAACAAATTTTTAGTTCCACTATTTAGTATTAAAAAAACAAATTATTAGTGAAAGTAAAAACCTAAGATTTGTAATCACAGCTCTTACTTACTAAAATACATTCTGATCCTTATATTATATTGTGTGTGTGTGTGTGTGTGTGTAGTTACAAGAGCCTATCCAGGATTTTCAGTTTGAGATGGATCGATTTTGAAATAAACTGCTTAGCCTAGAAACACCCTTACCTCGAACATTTTACGTACAAAAACATTAATTTACAAACTTTTCTGACATGTTTAGTGTTTGAATCCCGCGATCTATAGAAGTGGTTTTCTGACTGTATTTACGTAAATATGTTATACCATGTTTGCTGCTCAGAGTAAAATCTGCCTGTGCCAAGGTAAAAATTGGTTTGGATATACTAGTCCTGTGCTCGAAATTAGAAAGGGGTGTGTTAGCTATTATTAATTATTTCGCCAACTGTGTTGAAGCTTACCTAGTTCACGCATTGACGAGAACTTTCACGGATGTGTTGGCAGAACAATGGATACCTTACTTTGGTATACTTGGAGAAGTACAACTGACCAAGAAGCTAACTTCAATAGCCAGTCCTTTGCGGAGTTGTGACGATTATTAGATGTGGTAAAAATGTACACTTCACCCTCAGTTTGATGGTTTGGGTAAATTGGCAGTACAATATATCAACTGTATGCTTGCTAATGTGTTAACCCTGACCAAGCTGATTAGGGTGAGCACCTATTATATATCAAGATAATGTGCCACACAACTGAACAACAGCTGACAAGTCGTTCTCTGAACCTACTGATGCATGGATGTGAAATGCAGTTCCTCGTATGATGTATGGCTCTCAATCTAATGCCAAAATTCCACTAAGTCCACGGGAATGCATTGCATAAGTGCATTTTACGTTATTCGCATGTACTTGTGTCTTAGTAAATGGGTAGAATGAATGTGCATTAAAAGAGCTTTTATGACTAAACATCGATAAGATAAAAGTTTGGACCTGGTGACTGCATATGGTTGTGGTGTCGCATGGATTCTGTTGATAAGCCCTCAATAAAATGTTCTATAAACACCTGTATGATATTCAAGAAACCAAATAATAAATTTATTTCCATGTAATTTCTTTAAGAATCAAATTATTTTCCACATAAGTGCCCAAGTATTCTTGTGGCCCTCACCTTCAAGTTTTGAACTCAAGTACATAGATATCTCGGATCTACATAGAATTAAATTCATGCTACAACTCATTGACAACTTGTCTCAGTTATTTAGTTGTACCTTGGGCATCGAATGCTGGACTGTGTAAACTCATCATCAAGCATAGCACCACCTATTCCGATGTCTATGTATTTTAATTAACATTTTTTTGCTGTTCCTTTAAACATTGTCGTTTATTTGTTTCATGTCGTCCATTACGCTGTAATGGTGTCAACAGGCTCCAACTACTAGCTTTTCTACTGAATTTTGGTCTAGAAGATTTAGGGAGTTCTTGATTTTTTCCTAGAAGCCTCGAGATGTGTGAATCCTTATTAATGTAATGTACTTGGGCTAAATCTACTATACACTGCTCATGTGAGAAAACATGTCATCGTTGCTCTCGTAATGACATAACATATTATACAACACTTCATCATTACATCCCACGTTGTCTCCGGCTGCTGGACGCGGTTTAGGAAAATTTTCAGTACACATTGCCAGCTAAAAAAGCTTTTGACTTCCTCCTAGTCTCGTGGAATTGTTGCGAGATTCCATCTTCTCCACCTAACAGCATTGCAATCAAAAGCATTGTACTACACCCAACAAGCATCTCATCAATATCCTTGATTAGTGATGGCTCTTTCCTGCACTTTGCAACGTCTAGTCTCATTATGGAATCTTACAGAAACCTACCCAGTAAGCTCGGAACATCTCTGTGTCTCAAAGAATGCTCTTCCTAGACTTTACCACATTTTCAGATTGATTCATCACTATCACCTTAGCTTCCTTGTCTTGGTTGTAAGTCTTACATTGTTTCAGAAAGTTTCCTTCTATGATGATATGATTTACAGATATTACTGTGTCAGAGAGTCAACAGAAAAAGAAAAACATTAAAAATAAACTTTACAATAACAAATATTTTGGTCAAGACAACGAAATGTTAATTTTAAATAGTTTCTGGTATTCATATCCACTGATATATACCAGACAACCAAATGTATTCTCGAAACAAATGTTCAAAAAATGTTATACAGTGAATGCGCTGAACACAAACAGCAAAATAAAATAAATAACACTGTTGATAAGATATTTTTATTGGTGGTTAGTTTTCAATTTAATAATGTGGGGAAGCTTTTGTTTTCTATGTCATTGGAACTGACTGCTGGAGTTTGGACAAAATCAAAAGAAACACAATGAGGGCCAAATCAAGAGAGATAATTATATGGATATCTCACTTTTACTGTTAGACTGACGTACTTAGGTTACATACTTCATCTACCACTCTACATATCTAATCCTAACCATCCAAAGTCAATTTGTACATATATCTGTTTAATCTATATGAATAGGCCAAATTCATATAAGTCCAAAAAGAGATCTATGCATGTTAGTCTTACACTTAAAAACAAAAGTTGCAGCATGTAACCTTTACTTAGGTAAAAGGATTAGGGCATGTTTACGACCTCAGAAGTGGTCAACTATATGACGAAACTGAATGGAAATTTAAAAGAAATCAGAAGAATATATCCATTTAGTGATATACACTTTCAATACTTGTTATGAAAAGATAAAATATCATGATAGTAAATCACTACATATTCACTAAGCCAGGATTTTTTGTGGAATCCTTGAATATTGTTCAGCTAATCGAGAACGTTATAGAAAATGTATCAATTAAGAATGGATCTGACATGGTCTTGTGGCTGTTATGCTCAGACAATGAATCTGAAGGCCATTATTTGTGTTCTAATGTAACAAAAACGGGTTCTGCACAATGGAACCACCATGAGTGCGCTGTAAGAGTGATGTTTTCCACTACTTTAATTAATTATTACGATAAAAGAATAAAAAATTCAACATTATATTGTTTTTCATAGTTCCTCTTCCAGACGCAATGAGGTGCTTAAGTGAGTTACAAACTTTAAGTTTCTCTTTGTAGCTGAGCTCTTCTTGTAGGCAACACCCATTGGCTAGCTGAACTAACAAGAACTAATCTTTTTTTTTTTTCATAGGAATCTGAGAGTTTATTGGTATACTTAAGACACTATGTTTGGAATTGAGAGAGCAGATTATGTGTGCCCCTGGAAATAATGTTGCAATAGAAATTGTGTAGTTTCCTTTAGTTTGATTGCTTCCATACGTATTTAGCAAACACCCGTGGCTTCTGCCTTCTTTTCATTACTTTTATCTTTATTTAGAGCGAGATTCTGTGCGACTCATAAGTGCATCTCGTTTATGTTTAGCGTCCTTTTACGTTAAACATGAATTACCTTTCATGTAATGTTTGCTCCACGCATAAAGTTTAAGCGTTTGGAATCTTGTCTCGAAATTCGAGCTGGTATATTAGATTTCACTAAGGATATATAAAACCTAATTTAGCAGTAATATTTAATGCAAGTTGGTGTACTTTACATTTATTATTTTCTTTCCTTTTTTGCAAGAGAAAAGTACACGAACTGACAGAAGCTCATTATTGATTAAAGTCTTCACTAGCTCTTCTACTGGATCAGTGAATACATCTGCAGCGTTTTATTTCTCTCAGGATAGATCACTCTGGAACTACTAACGTTGAAAACTAAGTACATCTGACTAAAGAATAAGGGCTCTGATCGTGCAAGATACATTATTCCTTTTGTCTTCAGATGATGTTACCACATGACTGGTCATTCTCTCACAACATTTATCAGCTGTAATTACACACATCATACACTTTGACAGCAAGGAACGTTGCAGCCATTGACCTTTTTTAAACAATTATGTATATACTAAGATATCTCCTCGGGCAGAACATATAATATCTGTGATAGACAACCAAAGACACAAAGGTAACTAGAATAAAGCAATTTCAATAGTTTTCTGGATCATAAGACTTTTTGTTTGTTTTGCCAAAAGTGGATAGAAACAAATTAAATGAAATATTGAAACAAATTCTATGTTAACAAAAGCACGTAGAAAACATATGATACATATTCATATCACACATTTATGGGATAAACTTTTAGTTCATAATTTATCGATTATTTTAACCTAATATAAATTAATAATTTCTTGTTTGTTATGAACCACAAAGCTGCACAATGGATTCTCTGTATCTTCAAGTATCAAAACTCGATTTTTAACGTTATATGCTGTTATGTTAAACTTATATTAAATTTTTTCTTCATTACCCATTCAAGCCTCTCCAAGCATTATTAGTCTTAAGGTGGGTTCCTCGTCATCGAAAGATGTAACTAATTTTTTATTAGTATTATTTTTATAAACTTCTAATTCTATACAATTAACTGTTCATTATGTAAGGGTACCCGTTGAAAAAATTTGTGGCGACATATGATTCGTGACTATGGTAAGAAGAACCACAAACATTTTACTTCAAAGTTCTATGCTAGCAGTTCGAAACGTCGTCCAGTAACTTTCTAGACACTATACTCTTCCCTATTTAAACCTTCTCTCAAGCAAGAACCACGAAGACGTAACATGGTCTTGAGGTATGTCTCTTTGTATTCTTTCTTCGAATTTCCGGTAAAAAGATCACCGAGTTTTTTATTAGTTTAGCATTGCCAACATAATTTTCTTAAAACTGGCATATGCAGAAGAGTAACAACTCATGGTTGATTATATTGGTGTCTTTTTTATTGTTATATAGCTGTTCAGTAAATTATATCAAAACTTTTTGGGGACCTCACTGCGGTCGTTACAGTAAATGTCGCCACACCCTGCCATGCATCTTGCCAATAGTCCTGCAGTTTCGTTTCCATTGCAAGAGGCTTGGTTGTAAGGCTACTGTGCAAAAGTACACTACTACTCCTGCATGCTTTCCATAAACCATCTAGTGTACGAGGACGACGACTTGACGAGGCATTTCAACAGTCCTATCGTACAGAAATCCAGAAGTTTGCTTCATTTTCCAGCTGCTTCAGGTATGCGTCGGCGGTAGAATGGATATGTTCCGGAAATAACTTGTGTACACGTAACTCGTACCGCTTTTTCAGACGGAGATCTTTCTTGATTGTGTTGCGTACTATTGCCTGGAGTACGTAGACAGGTTTCTTTCCACTGACGTTTGTGTCCGTTGGTTCTCATCTGTTACAAAAGCCGCACTTTGGTTAACTTGGCCAGAGCAAGACTTGATAAAAGTTCTTTTTGGATGGTCCTGGTGTTCCAAGTTGATCCATATTCCTTTTTTTTCCTAATTTCATTGAGTACAAAGACTATTTCTGTTTTGGAAATACAAAATTCCTTTTGGACAAATCTTTATGATTTGAGTGTACGTATGACTATTTTACAGTCGGAAAGGGCTGTTACACGCCCTTTCCAAAAGCGATCAATTCTTGGTAGCATTACACTAACTCCAAATACTAAACAGTGTCAAAATGTATTCCGTTCCACCGCGGCTGTGGTTATCACGTTATTTGCAGCTTTGAAAATTCAAAATTATTTTGATGTAACGTACTCAAACTTGCACCGAACTATTAGAATCTACTTCAACCCTTAAATTATTGATTTGTTTTGATAACGTTCACTATCGGTAGGTCCATATATTAAATCGTATTGAATATTTTTTATATTACTTGCTTGTTACAACACTCTGGTTAGGAAAATCACTCTCTTTCTGTGTAAAACAATAAAATACATAGGGAATCCCACCAGTAATTAGTGAAGTTCATTGTAATACTGATGGTATTTTTTTTCACTTTTTTTTGCGAGACTGATATGTTATTAGGGACCTTCTAATCAACAAATTCATGGACTCACGAGCACTTCGGTACATAAAAATTTTCATAAATGTGTTTTTAAAGTCGTTAGGGTTATATAGAAATCACAGTAATTTTAGGGTTAAGGGTTCTCAATAGCAGTCTGTGTATATTTAGAAGTTTAACTATGAACAAATGAAATAATAGGATCCATACCTCAAACGTAAAAAAACACATTTATTATTAAACATTGTGTTACATTTACATGTAAAACTCTGTCTTACAAACGTTTTCAACATTTGGTGGAATATTCTATATTATACACAAGACGCTTGAAACAATAACTGACTACTATTTACAAACCTACCACTCTATAGCTATCCACATACAATTTATTAGGTATTTCCTTGAATATTAAAACTTAATCACAAGTGAAGCTTGTGAGTCTCACATAAGTTACGTTAGCTCCACTCTCTCGTTGGTTTACTCATTTCTAGAATATGCACAACAAACGTGAATAATCTGCCGTTGTGTAAAGCTTTTAAAAACGAGTTCATAATTTCACTCAAATAAGCATTTCCTTAATAAGCAGGTGAAAACGTAAAGTTTAAATCATATTTTTTAATTTTTCTTTTGGTTAACTCAAAAATAGCTACTTTCCTTTTCGGAAAAACTCCTAAAACTTAAAAGGTTCATGTTGTAACCATTGTATTTCAAAAACATTAAAACGCAATAAGGGCTTATTTTGTAATATTATATTAATTACGGGATATAACCATTTATAATGGCATCACGCAGTCTTGTTTCATTTGTGAATTTTAAGTAGATTACATAGATTAAACTACTCTAAATTATTCATGAACCAGGACTAGACCTAAAGGAAAATTGTATGTTTTATTCATAACTAAAGGACACATGAAAGCTAGTAATTCACAGCAAAATGTTTCAAATTGGCAACAATCGTTTTAAAGAAGCTTTAGCAGAATATAGAACTGTTTCCAAACGAATATAACAATTGTTCCGAGAAGGCAAGGCCATCACTACACATAACGTTATCTACCGTCTCTGGCTAGCCACAACCTCAGAGCACCTCCTCCAAGATAATTTTCGCAGCCACAAATGAACATCATGTCAGAATACACTAATATCAGAAACAGACTTCACACGATAGATCTGTGAGCCAAGCGCCCAGTTAGATGCATTTCATATTCAAAGCAAGACATAATTCAGCTCGCTTACAATAGTGTTAAGAACCCATTCAGTGGACCAACAATATTCGGCACAATATCCATTTTACAGATGAGTCGCACTTCACTCTGTATCCAGGTGACAGTTGTATGCTTACTTAGAAAGAATATGGAATCAGATCCAAATGTGTATGATATATATCTATGGGACACTCTTGGAACACATATTACATTCCGTCAATTAACTCCAATCACTAAATATACCACTGAAACAACTCTTTTAGAGGAGTGGTGAAAGATATTATAGGACCTTAACACTCCTATTTTAAGCATAGCGACAGGCTGCCATAGCTGTTCGTAGTAATCATTCTCCATATTTTAGTGAAATCTCGTGAGCTGTAAAAATATAAAGTTATCTCTATTAAATGTTAATTTACATACCACAAAAATAGCCTTAATATATATTTTTAAATCATAAAAAAATAGCTAAAAGTATGAAATCTATCAGTTTGTTAAGCTGTCTAAGCCATAAGTATTTTCTAAAGCATAGTGGCACAGCTAAGCCAGCCCAAAGTATCATTGTTAAAACACATAGACTCAACCAACACATGCCATAACAGAGGAACAATAACCCAAATTAACAAGTTGAATAAATTTCAGTAATACTAAGCCTTGGGTTGCCATATTACTATCAAGTTAAATTATAATATACTAATATATTTATATAGTTTCAATGGGTCGGAAATAAATATTTCGGCTCACCCTGTACACTATAAATGTTTGAAATAAATTTTGAACTTAAATTAACCAATAGGTACGATGTTTTTATTTATTTATTTTACTGAAAGCAATAACAACTTTTAAGAGTTGCTGATTATGTGTTTATAGGTTTATTAAATTTATACTTAACCGTGTCAATTGTAACTTGAATATGTTGTTTTTCCAAGGAGCTAACTTACACCTGCGAAGAAAAAGTGACAGATTTAAAATGAAAGTTCTTTATAAACTTCACATCTGTTTCTTGTTCAGAATAATTAACACAGGTCTATGTAGTACGTTTGACAATCCATCTTCAATAACAAACCCAATATGTGCTTTGCTGCCGGAATCTTTCCAAGACTGGTTGACAGGAGATACATTAAACTTTCTGATGAAGAATAACACTCTCAAGAGTAAAGTTGGCAGTGATATCATGTCGGTATAATAAGAAGCTGACGTCAGCTAAGAGTCATATTACGAACGCATCATGAATTGTGACATCATCTCTATGTCTTGCTGGTAGCAAATAGTTAAATCTGTTTGAGGAGAGCTCACTTACAAAGGTATTGTGGGCGACAAAATTATCTTTATGCTTCAGTGAAACTTCTTATCTAGTCTGTTAAATACTGCAACAAAAACAACAACAGACTCGTAGCAGGAATTTAGGTTTGATATCTTTCAGGCCTCAGAGAACTTAAGGGGCCTGGAAGGCAACCCGGGATGCTCAGAATCTTTTGTTCCTCTTCATCCCGTTAAATAATGCAAATTGTTTGTCACGTTTTAAACTAATTCCACCTTCAGACGAGAGTCGATAGTTCCGTACTATGGGCCGTGACGTCAGGGGCTACTCGTCCTGAATGCCGAAGTTGACTTAACCTACTTTCCACTCTCTCTCTGCTTGCCTGAGTCTTTTCCCATTGCCACACGTAAACATTCTGTACAGAAACTACTCCGCAGAATACGATTCCTAGTCCTACTGCTAGACTGGTTATTATTGCTGGAACCTCGTGAAAATGAATGAACGTAAACAATATTACACCTGCAGAGAAATGAGGAAAATAAATACATTATATACATATACTATGTTAATGCACTTAAAACGAAATTATGAACTGTACGAGGAGATAGTTAAATGAAGTAATCAAACCAATTTTCATAGAAAAAAGTAAAAATTCGAGTGGAGCGTGAACATTACTGGCAAATGATTTTGAAAAATTATATTTATAGGCATATTGTAGAATAATTGTAAAATTTGAGCTTATGCATTTACTGTAAACAAAAGTACACAAAATAACTATTTCGAAACCAAACATTTAGATCTAAATACTGAACAGAAAGAAGAAGAAAAAAAAAACATGTTGTTGATATTGTTATTGTTTAAAACTACCCTTTGCTGCCGAAATCATTCCAACACTGGTTAACAGGAAATAAACTTTCTGGTGACGAATAACACTTTTAAAAGTAAAGTTGGCAGTGCTATCATGTCAGTATGATAAAAAACTGACGTCAGGTAAGGGTCATGTTACTAAAAATAACCAGTGAATAGAAATACGGTGACACACAAAAATAGGTAGATTAAATACGTGCGTGCGTTTGGGAAAGAAGTTACATGAAACATGAGACATTGACAGTGAGCTGCCACAATGCTAAAATACAATCCAATATGTATGAAATCGTTTAAAAGAAAGAAGGTTTGATTACTTGTTATTAAATACGATCTACTCAATGGGTTACTTGATATTTGAGCGTTATAAGCTTTCAGGTTTATTGTTAAATCACTGGGGGCAACATATAGGGAAATTACTAGAATAACATTAAAAAAAAGTGTATTGTTGGAGTGTGACGAACCTTTGAAGTTTAAGACTGTAAAAAGTGTCAAATCAAACACCATCTTCTTAAAAAGTTTACACTGCACTTACTGCATCCAGTAACACCAGTATGAGGCCTGTGTATTGCACTTAATGTCTATGGATTAACATTAGGTACTTTGGAAAGGCCTTAATATACAAACTTTATACCTTCTTCAAGAGTACCTGTTCTGTTTCAAGTAAAGACTGTTGCACTATAAACTTGACAAATGGTCATGTATTTTGTGAAGATATAACAGTTGTTTTACCTATTTTTTAAAGATTGACCAAATATGGGTTTGGAAGCAAACAGTTGATCAGTTTCCACTGACCCGATGTGACATTACTTGTGATATGAATAATTGCTACAGTTCTCACAATATTTTAGCATCTTCCATTGTCACTTTTATAAAAAAAAAAGGTTGACTTCATCCTCCTGTTGTTATACTACTTGTGATATGACAGTTTGTCAAAGTTCACAGAATATGTGTAGCATTACCAATGTCACTTTGTTGGCAAGAGTGACTTCATCTTACTAGAGAATGAACCGTTGTGACATTGCTTGTGATACAAAAGGTTGTATTAAGCCGAATTTACAGGATTGTAATGTAATGGTGGGGACGGAAACTTCACATTAGGTGTAAGAGCTAGTTAGTTTCAAAGTGTCTGTATATTAAAATGCTAATGAACATTAATCTCAGCCATTATTTGAAAAAGTCTGTATATGTGTACGCTGGGTCGATTGCCACCACATTTGTTTTTTTTCTTTGTTTGTACTTAACTCCAAAGTTCACAATGTGTTGTGCCCACTACGCATATCGAAACCCTGTTTTTAGCGTTATAAGCCTTCAGACTTACAGCTATGCCACTGGGGGGGTGGGGGCACCACATTTTAAGAGGATAATACTTTAGTCCCTAGAAGTGATCTGAGCCATAATTGGTCTCGATGGATGCATGCTTCAATTTGACCTCCTATGTCACTCCCGGAGACTTCTGTTTCTACCCCGTGCTTTGAACGTGTATGTCAGCTAGTACATCTTAAAGTAACAGTTTTAGGCCAGCATTTTAACGGGATAATTATTCAATTCCTAGTTTCAAAGTGAAATACAGACATCCTTAACCACAGTTCATAACTTATGAGTCTTCCGAAGAGGTTGATTAAAAAGTTAGGCCAGAAACTTCCACTCATCATTTCCTAATCGAGCTTTAATATCACTTTAATAAGTTCAGAAATTGGTTTGGTTTTGGTTTTTAATTTCGTACAAAGCAACAATAGGGCTATCTGCGCTAGCCGTCCCTAATTTAGCAGTGAAAGACTACAGGAAACGCAGCTAGTCATCACCACCCACCGCCAATTCTTGGGCTACACTTTTACCAACGAATAATGAGATTGACTGTCACATTATAACGCTCTAACGGCTGAAAGGGCGAGCATGTTTGGTGGGACGGGGATTCGAACTCATGACCCTCAAATTGCAAGTCGAATGCCCTAACCACCTGGCCATACCGGGCCAGTTCAGAACTTAGAACAGAGTATTTCTCGAAAAACTGCACCAGTTAAACAGGAAAAGGACGGTACTAAGCTGTATTTATTACAATGATAAATAAGACCCCTCCCTTCTATAACTTACTAAACTGTATTTATGACAATGATAAATAAGATCCCTCCCTTCTATAACTTACTAAACTGTATTTATGACAATGATAAATAAGATCCCATCCCTTCTATAACTTACTAAACTGTATTTATGACAATGATGAATAAGATCCCTCCCTTCTATAACTTACTAAACTGTATTTATGACAATGATAAATAAGATCCCTCCCTTCCATAACTTACTAAACTGTATTTATGACAATGATAAATAAGACCTCTCCCTTCTATAACTTACTAAACTGTATATATGACAATGATAAATAAGACCCCCCTTGTATAACTTACTAAACTGTATTTATGACAATGATAAATAAGATCCCTCCCTTCTATAACTTACTAAACTGTATTTATAACAATGATAAATAAGATTTCTCCCTTCTACAACTTACTAAACTGTATTTATAACAATGATAAATAAGACCCCCTCCCTTCTATAATTTCATGGCTGAATACTTTTAGCAGTGTCATAAAAACATTTACCAAATTAGAAGCATAATTAGAACCAGCGAACATAAAGTCATGCTATCAGTAGAGATGTGTTGTCAAAAACCCATAATAGTTTGTACATAACATAAACGATAATTACAATGGCAGTTTTAACAAGAATAATATTTTCATTATAAAATTTTATAAGTACATTTGTATATGAATAAAAGGAATCAAGATTATTGAGACAAATTAATATTCAGGATTTATATTCATAAAGCAGAATAGGCCTCAAATGTTCACCCATCAATTCTTTCATATAACACACTTAATAATTAAAGAAAATGAACAAAAGTTCATTGTCATTGCAGACATTGTTCATTGTCTTGTCGCTAAAGTCACTTAAATGCTGGTGGTTCGTTGGAATCTAGCAGCGTAATTAAAAAAAAAAGGCAGTTGGTTTGCGATTTCTCTCAAACTAGTCAGATTGTAGTTGTTTATTCATTTTTGTAAAGCTTCTTAATGAAATTTGATAGGCGAAATTACGCAATTTATTTAGCATTTTTATAGAATAAGAAATAATACTCTGTTTCTATTCTGCAATTTTTTATAACTTAAAAGTGGCTTTCTGGAGTAATTTGTTTCCTGCTCATTTCTCGTATCAATTTTGTGTTTGTATTATTTAATTATTTGCTTTTTTTGACAAGCTCTTCCCACAGTTTATAATTTTGTTTCATAGTATAATTAACTACTTATTAACTGTACCTAGTCTGGATCATTCCATTAAATTATTATTTTTCAACTTAACCTTTTAACTTTTTTTAATCAGCTGGTTACTATTTGGCTACATAATTTTATCCCTGTTCTTTGCCTTGTAATTCTTTAATGTATGTAAATAAATGTATTTCTATCAAGAATATCTCAATAATTACAAATAACTGTATCTAGAAAGAACATACATCACTAAAAAATCAGAAGAGAAGTATCTTATATTTTTAAACAACGATATATCGCATTATATTTAGGGAAATAATTAAAAGAGCAGAACAAGTAATTCAATGGTATTACGTACATTAATCATTTCATGCCATGTATATATTTAAGTTAATTGTTGATAAATATGATTCTTGAAATTGATAACACCTTAAACATTGTCTAAGAATATGAATAACTATAATATAATTACTCCCAAGGGTTTATTGTTGACAGAAATAAAAGTTTAACAAGTTGTATAGTCTCAAGACACTTTTCAATGACATCCAAAACATCATCTGATTCAACTATAAGAAAGAATAAGGTGGAAAAAGTGCACAAACGATTTCGTAGAGTTGTGATAACTGTTTGTACGACTTTTTTAAAGATAAACATCTTCTATTTTCGTTACAAATTACAGCAGTATATACAGAATTAGTCAATGAAATAGGGAGTAAAAGAAAGTAAACAAATTACCTAAATTTAGGTAGGATATGATGAATTTGAAATATTTTTAGTAACAATGTTAATTTTGGTGGATAAACCTACCAGTGAAAAATATTGGGATAGACAAGAAAAAACCTCCGATCGCGATGATCCTCGTGCAAGAACTTCTCTTCAAAAACTTGTTAGGTCTGCAAGAATTTTATCACAGGTTAATATTTGCATATGCATATATAGATAAATATATCTAGTTTAGTTATTACACAATTACCGTAAAGAAAAAGACATAGCATGAATGGCATTTTTTTCTCATAAACATACTTTTTAAGGAATCACTTTATCAAGCATTTATCTGAAAAACACCATCATACAGAGAAATTATCTAAAGCTTGAAGAACTAGGAGTGAAAGATATCTAGAAACTAGAATAGAACATCATATGAAGCATGTATTAAGTGGCGTGATGTACTTCATATCATTTCATGATTTCTTCCACATCATACTAACTTTAAATTTTCATCAGTTATTTTGAAACTTTTTGTTATTCTTCATACAAAGGTTTGTGTTGATTTATTTCTTGTCACAACTCATGTAACATACAGAACTTTGTATTTACAATCTTTCTTTTTCTATACATTAATATGAATTGAAAAGCTTGATAGAATAAGTTGCTGACAGGCACATTTAAATCAATACTTTAGGTAAATATAATTATTTTAGGTTATTTATGTCAATCTGTACTAACCCCATTTGAAAAATAAGTACACATAGATTATAATAGAAATAACCCTTAAATTTCGATGAAATGATACAGCATTCAAAGACATAATCTTTATGCCTATGCAAATATTTTTTTAAAGTTTCAGTTATTTTAGGTTAGGGATGTATGTATGTTAATTCAAAACTTCACAGAACCTAACGCTAAAATTGCACGGAATATTTTTTTATTATCTGACATGGAATAAATAAGACTAATCCTAGCCCTAGTTAAGCTCAATATAGGGAGGATATATATATATATACTAGCTATCAAATGATGCATTTAGTTTTGATAAAACTATATTTTCTTCTCCTTTACATATTCTTTCCTGGACATCAGTAGTATAAGGTTAAAAATATTTGAAATTAACCATTTAAAAACCCCAATGCACAAAAACAACATTTTTGAGAGCGAATATTTTAACTTCTTACACAGGTATTATGTTTCAAGATCAAAAACAAAATTAATTGGCTTTTCTAAACTTCTTCAACATAATTAGTTTTGTTTTGTCGTTTATGAAAATGTATCAGTGAACAACAATTTAAAACAATTTTTTTTTCAATAATAGCCCCTATTGGTAAAACAATTTCTCATAAATAGTTTTGAAAGACTATAAAATGTTGATGAGTCATCCCTTATGTTTCCTAACGCCAAAATTAGTTGTATGTGTGTAAATATAGCATGGTCAAAGGGAGAAGTAAGTAGCTACTAACACACTGCCAAGTTCAGTAATGTCATCATATTTTTGTTGTTAGAATCATTCGAGATACAAGTATAACAAAATTATCAGAAGTAGGTTATGAAATTTAGTGGTAACGGTAGACTACAAAGCCACCGTTCTAAATATTCAAAAATTAATATAATAATACGTGCAGCGATTTAGACGCAATCCTTTCGTAAAGCTTACCTTCGCATTTGATATTGGTAGTTAAACTTGATGAAGAGTGTCCACCTGGAACATTGTAATTAAAAACAAGGGGTAGGTTTTGAGACACTTGTTTACTAATCTTTATTTTTAGTAAATCTTATGTGAGTTTTTACATGTAAGGTTTGGGTATTAGCTGTAATGCCCTACATCGTATTGTATTTCAGCTAAGACTCGATACTTATTTCTAAAAAGTCTAGCTTTTAAACATGTCTTTGAGAAAAATAATAACCATTTATGTGCAAGAGAATGGAAAAGCTTATGAACACAGCGCCAAAATTGGACGGGAAAGCAGATATTATGTATTTCTTGGCGCGTTAAACACGTTATAAAAACTACAGCTGAGATTAACGTTCAACAGACCTTAACCAGTTATGCTTCTTGTGCGTTTATATGTAAATCATGTAGTATATTGGAATGATGATTTCTATCAGGAATGTAAAATATTCCAAATTAATTTATAGAACCCTCACGGCTGTCACAGACTAACTTGTTTCTGTCATCAGACTATGTCCGTTAAATTTTCGGATTATTTATTTCGTTGCATATATTTATAAGTATGTATTAAAGCTAAGTTAAAAAGTATAATAATTCTAAGTATGCGCATTGAATAAGTCAAGGAATGAGAGGAGGACTTGAATTTTCTAGGACTAAGCGTATATGAATTATTTACTAAAATATTTTGAAGATCGTAGTTAAAGTAAAAATCGTGTTTATTTTATTCTCTATGTTTGGTTTTAGCTGTTTTTACTTTCTGAGTTTTAGCCGTCTTTTTATAACACTATTTAATGTCTTAATAAGTAGCTTTTGAAGCAAGAAACTCTTTACAGTCAAGTTAAAGCGAACCATCGGATGACCTAGAACGTTAACCGTGGAATCATGCATGGAATTAGGAACCAGAGGCAAGGATTAGTCCTGTGGTTTTCTGGATTTCGGAGTTGGCAAACAGGTTCGAATCTGTGCGATACACAAAATATTCCACACACTTAAGTTACTTATACGTTATAAGAGCAACAGTCAATCCCTTAGTATGGATGTTTGGAGTTAGGGCGTTGCTGACTGGCTGTCTTTTGTCTGGTCACTAGTTTTAAATCAGGGACGTCAAGAAATAGCCTTAGTAGCTTTGCCATAAATACAAAATACAATTACTAAGAACCGGTTATGAAAGTGTAGTGGTCAAAGGTGAAATATCTAAAGTTAAGCATTATTCACTTGCCTGTACCAAAATCAAATTAAATTTTCATCATGAAATACGAAAGGAAATATATGTTCTTGTGCTTAAAGCCTGATAGCGTATACAACTTAACTTACTTTTTATTAGTTACGCAGAACAAGTTAGGTTATCTAACTCCACTGAATGAGCATGCATGATCGATTTACTTACATGTGACATGTGCCCTTATGAGTTCCACTTCACTTTATCACTAATCACCAATGATATTCTGTCATAAAGAGTCTTATGTGTGAACTCTAGCTTTCATCTCTAACTTATTGTAGTACATTTCCTGGTTTTATTAAGCATCGTTAACAATTAAAAATGTTTAGAAAAATTCTATACTTCCCGTGAGATTAAGTTTTCTTAAGCCAGTACACATAAGTCTGTTAAACAATTACGTCATTCAAAACGTCATCTTTGTTACCACAGCTGACAAATGTGTGTGTGTGACATGATTAATCTCATTGAATTTGGCTAACAGGTCATGGTTAGCAATTCTCTTCAAGCAACATTAGGCTTGTGTTAAAAACAATCTTATTTGTTATTAGAGGTAGAGTTAACCTTACAACTATGTTTCCGTTCTACTAAGTGGTTAAGGTAGCCCTCGGTAGTGAAGTCTAACTTTCTTTCAGATAAATTATTATCAATGTATATTTTGAATATAAAGTTTACTTAAGACTTATAAATATATGTCGGTTTTTTTAAAGTTTTCTACATTTTATTACATTTTGCAAACCATAATTTAACTAGTGCACTGAAAGCATCTTTAGAGCATTGTCGTAGACTCTTGTCTCAGTCTTTATCGTTGACTTAACTAGCCGAATATGTTGTAATATAAAAAAAGAGAGTCAGTAAATAGTGTTTCTATTATTTATAAATTATTTTTCTTATCAAAATAATTATCAATATTGAAGTGCCTTACAAGTGTAACACAAAATTATTTATATATGCACTGTTATTATCTGTGTGGCTCACGGTGTATTTGTCTCTCATTGCGTGTTAACAAAAATGCATGGTTTTAACCATGGTCCATCAAAAGGGTGTGAAAACATAAAACCGAACTAGTTCAAAGAACCACGATAATTATTGACGAAAAAAATAGTTCCTCCGGCATTTCCGGCCATTAATACTTGGAAATGTATGTTTTGAAATAAAATTATGTATCGATTAAATTGCACGAGAAATAGCATGACTAATCAAGTAAAAAACATTAAGAAAATACAAATTATTCGCCTGTCTGCTTCAGAAAATTAGTTTTCTTTGATATCGCCGTTCATCGTTCCAATTGTACGCATGAGTAACAATGATTCCAGGATTATTTCTATGCACGACTAAGACATGTTACTATATAATGATATTCCTATTATGGTGGAAAAATTAAAGAAATTCTCTAGATTTTAAAACTGTCTATGAGTTATCACAGAGCAGCCGCGTAACTACAAGACTGAAGGAAACACAATAATACTTGACAGCGTAAAGTAGTATGCAACTCAAAATTACGTACACGCTCTTCTGAAGTCATGTAAAACATTTTCTTTTTTTTTTGTCGATGTATTTGCTACAGCTCATGGTAT
>NW_013666057.1:490746-505641 GCF_000517525.1 Limulus polyphemus
GTTTTTTTGTCGATGTATTTGCTACAGCTCATGGTATTTTGTTTTCTTGTCGATGTATTTGCTACAGCTCATGGTATTTTGCTCACAGCAAATACACTCTTCTCTTGATTCACTTAAGGGTTATATTTGTTTGACTTTTCAAATGATAGAAAGAAAAAGAATTATAAAAATACTGCTACCTTTTCTAACTTTTCGAAAATCTCAGAAAGTTTATGTTTTCAATGATAACAGTTTTTAATACTCGATAGTTTTGTCAACTTAATAGATTAGGGTGGTCCTTCACATATGAAGGACACGACTGTGGGAAAAGGAAATACTGGTGGATCATAATTTGTTACTTATGTGACTTACCTATTCAAGTTTATTTATGAATCCATTTGTTTTCATGCATAAATCTAAAGTTTGATATATGACCAATAATGAGTGGGCGGGAAGAATAACATCAGTCATGAAGTGAGATACGCCCGCGGAGCCGCTAGTTTGACCATATGCAGAAATACATCATGCTACAATTACACATAGATTTAATGACGAAACTTTGATACTTATGGTATTATCTTAAACAAAGGAAATGTCTTATATTGTATTGTATTGTGTTTTGGCATTCCAAATACATGTACAAAATTATCAATATAAAATACTCTACATAATTTCCTATAACTCTTAACCTGAAGTTACAGAGGGTCAGTTTCATATAATACTGAAACATACAAGTAAATATTAAGTCCCCAAATATTGGATGTTCTTAGAATGTGTACGCCGTGTGTGAATAAGCCGAACGCAACCAACAGGAAAGACATTTATACAGTTATTTCATTTTGAAATAAACAAAACTTAAAATGACGAGTTTCTCTTATCTTCCGACAACACCTCATAAGACACAATTAAACTTCCTCATAAGACACAATTAAACTACCTCATAAGACACAATCAAACTTCCTCATAAGACACAATTAAACTACCTCATAAGACACAATTAAAATTCCTCATAAGACACAATTAAACTTCCTCATAAGACACAATTAAATTGCCTCATAAGACACAATTAAACTTCCTCATAAGACACAATTAAACTTCGCTAGGAATTGCTTTTTAACTCCAAGCTTTGCAAGACATTTAGAATGTCATGCCCCTTTCGTCGAAAGGTCAGACATGTTACACGGAAATAAAAAAGATAAACCAAGTTCTATATCTCTGCATATGTTGAACACGCTAAGCATCGTGGGCCAAGTGTGGCCTAGTGGTCAGCGTACTGCACTATGGATCTATGGGTCCAGTTTTCGCATAATAAAGAAAAATCGCTTTCTACCATATTGTGAATGCATTATAAGGGTGACGGTCAAATCCCACTATTCATTCAGACAAGAGCAGCTCAAGAGTTGGCAGTGGCTACTGTTAGCCAGCTGCCTTCCCTCTAGTCTATCAGTTCAAAATTAGGGACGGCTAGCACAGATAGTCCTGAAGTAGCTGTGTGCGAATATCCTTAAGCAAACAAAGTCAAACGACAAGAAAAATAATTAGAGATTTATCCTTTGTACTGGTCACATACAATAACGTGCGTACACCTGCACTGGCTTTGACCAACAGTGTCACTTAAGAGCAGGATTTAACTTAGTTCACAGGAAGGCATAACTTGTTCACATATAACGTATCTCTCTCTGGCAAGCTCCAATAACATTTTGGAAAAAATACCCGAATAACGTTACTTATGAATAAGGTTATGATCATGTGACATCATTAATCAGGATATATTACCTAAAACAGAAAGTATCTTATTGTCTCAGTTTCAGGAAAATAGGCCTAGATTGTTACAATGTATTGTGATGTTACTTTGACAGAAAGTGACGATCATGGAGCGAAATTTGCATGTAGTTTGGTAAAAATAAAAATAATGTCGCTGTGCAGCTAAAGAGGTGGTAACCATGTAGATTTGCTTGTTTGAATTTCGCTCAAAGCTACACGATTGCGAGTCGATCACCCTAACCACCTGGCCATGCCGGGCCTACCATGTAGAGATATACAAACACATGGTAAATTGAAACAATCTAATTTAAACGCAAATTCAGTTAATATTTCCCTGAAATTTCTGCTGTGATAGTGAGCCGCCCATTTATAAGGTTTTGAAATTTTAGATACCACACATATAGAGAAGATCTCCTGTGGTTTGAGCTAAGCATGAACAGCGCGTAAGATTGAATAATGACTAGCTTAATGATATTTTTTCCTGTTCTAATGATGTGTTACAAATTTTGTCTGACACGTCTTCTACTTCACTATCAACTATATATATATAAAAGGTTGTCAATCAATTGGACCAGTGGCCGGTCCCAATCTCTAACAAAGGACTTTTGGACCGTTTTTTGTTTTGTTTAAGGAAAAAATGAAATAACTCAGCTTACTTTTAAAATACTATTTCTGATGAGTAAATAACTTGTAAGTTAAGTTAATTACAATATGATATAAAAGCAAAACTTTCCATAAGCCACAACTTGAAACATGCTTGCTCAGTCTTTTTTTTTTAATGCAGCCTTGAATGCAGTCCCTCTCCTGGCAGAGGAATCGAACACAAGATGTACTTTGAATAAGAAGGAAAGTATTTTCAATTTAATAAGCTCATGCATACAGTTTCATAAATAATCTTGTAAATTTAAAAAATATATATATTCACCTAATTAATAAGGTATTTTTGTATTTGTGTAATTGTATAAGTTGCAAATGCTTCCAGGTGTATAGTTTAACATTTTTAAGCTCTTCTTTTTTGTAATTATCATTATTATTATTGAATTTATCATTATGTTATTTAAACTTCATCATATATTTAACTTTTGGATATATGTTTTATAGCTAAGCAGTAGAAGTAACATTGTTACACCTAATTTTTTTAATGATAATTTTAGGGTCAAGGGTCAAAATTCAGTTCTTTACGGACATGTTAATGAAATCTCAAAGATTGTTGAAATAACGTAAACGAGAAAAGATGTTTATGTTTGATGTTTATTATTATGCACAAAGCTACACAAAGGGCTATCTGTGCTCTGCTCACCACAGGTATCGAAATCCTGTTTCTAGCAGTATAAATCCACAGACATACCGCTGTGCCACTGGGGGGGGGGGAGCGAGAAAAGAATACATCATGATTTGCATATACATGTAATCTAGTTGTTTATGGAGTATGTCCGAAAATAATACAGCAACACACCCAAAGGCATGTAGGTAAACGACTTCATATCTATTTATAGCTATTTAGGTAATCACTTGGTACGTAGGTTTCTTGTGCGGGGGCTCCGTGGGAAGGATTATACGAATTACCTAAAGCAACTCTAGTAACCTCCTCCACCCACCTGACCTATGGAGCTAACATCCATTGCGTGCGAAAGGATCTGGGCGTCTTAAAGCACTATCTAGCTCTAATTGGCTATGGGAAATTCAAATAAAAATGTCAAGCAGAGGTTCACATGGCTCACTGATATTAGATAATGAATTAGAGACGAAAATTTTGAATTATAAAAATTGGTGCGAGGAATATATAGAGAACAATCGGTGTCATTCTTCAATTGCTTGAGGTATGCAACGGTTGAACGGATATGTCGTAGAAGCCACTTTTGTACATGTGACTTGTGTCGCTTTTCCAGACAGAAAACATTCTTGATTATGTTGCGTACTGTTGCCTGGGGCATGCAGATAGATTTTGCCATTGGCCTTTGTGTTCATAGGTTCTCAACAGTTACAAGACGCCACACTTATTTTATCGCAGTTGGTGTATGACTTGTTGTAAGTCTCTTTCTGGATGGCCCTGGTACCCCTAGTTGATCCAAATTCCTTTATTTTTCCAAGATCATTAAATACAAGAGATATCCTCGTTTTGGAAAGTATGAATACCCGATCTGAACAGATTTTTATAATTTGAGTGTATGAATATTTTGCAGCTGAATGGGCTGTTACATATACCTTTCACAATAGCGATAAAATTTCGCTGATAACACATTACCTACAAAATCCCAACAATGTCAAAATATATTTCTGAAACATGCCTTTCCACCGCGACTTTATATCGGTTGACTTGCATATTCAAAATTGTTTTAATATAACGTACACAACCCACTTTAGGAGTGGCAAAATGGTGGCGAGAAAACCGTAAACAGAATTTCACTACCCATCCACCAAACGAATTACCAAACTGTCAAACGTTTTCTACAACTTTGCAATTATTAATATGCTCACTAGCATTGCTTACAATATTTTATCAAATAAATTTTAAAATTGCGACTTTTGAGAAGTATTACCGAGAAACAAACAAAAAATTAACTGTAATATACTATCTACCTTTCAGAACTTATCCACGATCCGCTACAAACTTTTACAGCATTAGAGTGAACATTTGTAATCTCGTGTCTAAAATATCTTATATAACCTAATACATACTAAGGTAGTTTCCAGCTGGTTATTACGCTCGTTGTTTCATCTTCCACCCTCATCGTTAAGCTCTTCCATTTGTAACATACTTTTTACTAATAGCTCTAATTTCGTGGTTACGTTCTTCTGTCCCCTATTTAATTTGTTGGTCATGTTCTCGATATTATTCTTCAATTCTTATTTATTGAACTTATGTTCTCCTTCCTAATTTTAAGCCCCCCCCCCCCCCAGTGGCGTAGCGGTATGTCTGCGGACTTACAACGTTAGAAACCGGGTTTCGATACCCGTAATGGGCAGAGCACAGATAGCCTATTGTGTAACTTTGTGTTTACGTACAAACGATTAAATCTTAATTTTAAGCAATACTGTTAAATAACCTCAAACATTATCTAACTTCTATACAACTTTGATATTGTTTGCCACTTTAACCATCATTCCCCACTCTTGATGCTAAACTAATTTATACAATGGTTTTCAAATTAACTCTTAACTTTCAGGTAACTTGCAGTTTTATTGAAAAACAATATTTTATTAATTGGTTAGAAATACATAAGTAATTGAAAAGTAACATTTCACTTGTTTAATGTTCCATAGCTCAACAGAACTATTTACTAAATTTCACTTATTCAAGAAATGAAGAGAGAATTTATTTAAACACAGTATACGACTTCAATTACGTCTAATAACAAGTAATAGGCGTCGAGTACTGCTGATCACTTTGAAGCTGTTTAAAGAATAATAAAAAATATCATTGCTATGCTCCATATTCATAGAGAACCAGATTCCGTGGATTTTGAAGAAGTTCTAATTTATTTCACTGACAGAAACACCTTGAGAAAGAACGGTTTCAGCATGACACCAGTATGAAGTTACGATTGTTTCTTTATTTTTAGATGGGGTGAGGAGTTTCTTGCTACTCTCAACATCCACAACTACTTATTGAGTATCTTGGATCATTAAGAGTACTTGAATTTCCGTATCACACTTTCACATATATGTAGACAAAACGTTTCTCTCTAAAAGTCCTGTATCGTTGAAACTAAAATGATTTCTACTTTTCATAAAATGTCTAGACTTAGCACAAAAACAAGATACTATAGGGAAGGCAAGTAGTTAACAGTACCCACCGCCAAATCTTGAGCTACTCTTAATTTGTTTTTGTGGCAGCGGGACGGATGCACAGTCCGACACGCTATAACTACTAGGCCTAACCACTGAGAATAATAAACAAATATTTAAATTACATACAGTTTACAAAATAGAAAACTCTGATCTTGTGACTATAAATTCTTATATGTATCTTCTTATGTGCGTTACATATAATAAAGCATACAAGTCCAAAAACAGAAGTTTCAAATGTTCCTCGTCGTCAAAGCTTACGGATGAGGATGATGTATTCATTCAAATCACGTGACATTAAACCTTACATTGCTCGTACACAACAGTGTCAGTCTGATCTTTTCATACAAGCATTCTGAATATTTCAGTGATCATTTTATTTTATCTCATTTTCCAAAGAAAGAATTCTGATTAATGTGCGATTATGAAATACATAATACTCATTCTCATCCATTTACCGATACAAGACATGTCTGAAAAACACTTAAATAAGTCACACATTAGATTACTTGACAGCATTAACTTTGGGGGCAACGACACTCCAGGAGGCTTGTCTTTCTGCCTCCCCCCGCTAGCGCTGGCCCTGCTTATGTGTAACGCATAGCCCTGTCTTGCTTATGATGTCGAGAAGCAAACTACTTCAAAATCCATAATATTCAAACAAACACCTTGTTGCATTTTCACCATAATCATACTAAAGACTCCATGTTTTGTTTCGATACTAGGTTATTTTATGAAATATTTTAAAAACAAAACAGAAAAATTTAATGTGTCAAAACTTTAGTAACTTATTCAAGATTACTTTATAGAAAAGTATTAGTGATGATACTGACAATTTACGTAAATCTAAAAGTCTGGACTCTATTTCTTGTTTTTGTAAGCCAAAGATTACTAAGATTCCAATCACTCATCAGTTTCTTGGGTGGCGATCGATGCCAAAGATAAGAAGTTTTAAAATTTTCTTTTAGCCCAAGGAAACCTTAAAAACCAATTTTTCATTGGGTTATCATGTACAAATCGTTCCCGTTAGAGAGAGTCACAAATACCACAAGTTAACTTACATTTGTTGCCAGTACTAATCATATGTAATCAATCAAAGTTTAAGATAAAGAATTCGAAAAAAAAACCAACAATAACAGTCGTCAAAAACAAAAATCCATGTTATCGTCAAAGTTATTCAAAAATAAACAATCCTCACAATAACAGCAAAGTATTAGCCATGAAGAGGGGAGTGTCTTTAAAATGTGGACCTTTTCTTCTATACAAATATTTTAAGCGATTTACCTTAGTCTAAATGAAACATGTAAAACGAAAGTATTCAAAGGTTAAGAGAATCAATTGGAGTGCAATAATAAAACCTAAATTACGTAAAGCTTGCACCTAAACAATACATATATTCTGTATACGAATAACTCACTGTACAATTATGTAGTATGCTTTAATCGAGTATATCTAAAGTACTGGGTGTTATTTGTTTTTATGCAATACAAATCTTTTGGTGTAGAGTAAGAAATCACCCGATGACTGAACGGTAAGTCTGAGAGCTAATAACGTTAAAAATCGGTTTTCTATACACGCGATGGACAAAGCACAAATAGTCCATTGTGTAGCTTTGAGTTTAATAACAAACAAACGATTTTGAGTGAGGATAGAGACTTGTATTCAATTAACAAAATAAACTGAAACAATTGGCTTGTTCTTATAGCAAAAACTAATTTATAATGACACTTCAATACGGGGATAAAACGAGCATTTGATTTGTGTTCTGTGAATTTAAAATGTTAGGACAGAAACAAGGACTAAAATACTTGCGGATTATTAAAACGCATATGAATAACAATCTACTAGTTTATCTATAAAAATATGAATTAATAGTTTGTATCTTTCAGTAAATTATACACCAACAAATAATTAATTATGTTATATAAAAAAAATACTGAAATGAATTCGTAAAAACCTAAAATATTGGAAACATTATTTACAAAAAAGTAACATATGCCCCCCCCCCGTGGCACAGCAGTATGTCTTCGAATTTACAACGCTAGAAACCGGGTTTCGATACCCTTAGTGGGCAGAGCACAGATAGCCCATTGTGTAGCTTTGTGCTTAATTACGAACGATAGATACGTAACATTTTAAACCCTCCATTTACGAAATGGAAGTTGTAATATTACGTTTTGCTTGGTTGATGATAATACAGTTTTTTAAGTGATATTTATCCTAGTCATCTATATATCAAAATCAAAGTTTAATCAAGATGTATACACTCATGCAATGAAATCACATAAACGTGTTTTTGCTCATACAATATTATGATAAAGAAATTTTGTCAATGTTTTAAGAATATGAAAGGCTATGAATGACTGACAATCGTATATGAATTTTCTGTTAAGGTAGTTTTAAACTTCGCTCGTTATATGGCAAACAGTAACAAAACAATCAGGTTGGAGAATCTCCCATTAAAAGGCACATTGAGCCCGTTTAACATTTTTGGTTTAAAAAAAAAAGTTTGCCAAATAGTATAGATTCACATGTCGTTAAGCCTAGCTTCTTAACGAAAACCTCGTATATGTTTTTCTTTTTCCTGAGACCCGATAATAAATAATACTTGGAAACGTCCCAAGGCAAATATCCCGAACTTTTCAAAAACTACTTGATTCTAAAGAGAGCAAAAATCATATTTTTTAAACAGCTTAATCATACTAGATTTCATATACATAGAAGACACGACATAATATATATTTAAACATTTTCTCTATAAACTATATAAAAAACTATTATTCTTAGAAATTTCTGTGAACATGAACTCTTATCCTCAGATCTCTCATATTTAGAGGTTGAGTACTTTACAGTAAAACGATTTTGGAGACTCGCCACATCGTTACAGTCCACATAGCTATGCCCGGTCATGCTGTAGCTGATGATCGTGAATCTAGAAAATAGCCCTGTAGTTTACTTCCTTTGTAAAAGGCTCTTTTGTGAGCCTTTTCATGTCCAAAGCACAACCCTCTTCCTCGTACACTTTCCATAATACATCTAATATACGAGGACGATAATTAACCAGTGTTCTTGTCAATAGTCCGGTCGCAAAGAAATACCAGCATAGGTGCCGCGTCCGACGACTTGCCTGGTATGTTTTCGTATAAAATAGCATGAATACCCGTTTAATTCTCCAGCTACTTGAGGTATGCGAGGGTTGAACGTAGGGGTGTCAATTACCCAACCACATCGGCCGGCCGATACCAACATTTAGTATTAGTGCAGATAAAGTAATTTAAACTACTAAAACAAATTTATCTTATAGGTGATTTTTTTCTGGTTGCATTATTAATAAAAAAATTCATACGTAGTTTTTGCTTGGTACATTTAGTTCAGAAAATGAATAAAATGAATGACGGTCATAAGAAAATAAAACAGTTTGCATTAATGTTTCTAGAAACGCTTAGTAAAATAAAAACACAAATATATTAACTTTTGAATTGTAACTGTAACGTTTGTTAGGTCATAGTAGAAACTTTATACATGCAAACATAATTATTAACTTCACCACAAAAAAGTCAGGTTTAAACCATCCAATTTATTCTACAAAATTCAGCGTGACAGCTTTGCCACTTCAGAAAACAAAAGATGGCTTTCCACTTCAAAACACAACACGAATACGGAGGGTGTAAATTCAGTATAATGAAGCAACCTCAGTCTTTGTGAGCTGTTTTAGTCACAACCACACTGGCACGTGGTTTGTAGACAGAGACATCAGACTACAAGCCAAGTCTAGTATTATTCACAACTGTTTCATTTCGAATTATGATGCGAAAAATGTATAAAAGCATAAAAGTTGACGTATTTGTAAAAAAAAATTAATTATATGAGAGGTGCTTTAAATTAACACCCGATATATCGGTGCAACCCTATTTGAACGGATATGTTGTAACTTGCGTACTGTCGCCTGGCGCACATCAACGAATTTTACCACTGACCTTTGTGTTCATGGGTTCTGATCTGTAACAAGACGCCGCTTTGCTTACCACGGCTGAGATTTGACTTGTTACAAGCCTCTTTTTTTTGGGGGGGGGGAGTGGCGGTCCATATTCCTTAAGTTTTCAATACCTTTAAGTACAAGTCGTAAAGGACTGTTACATACTCTTCTCAAAAGTGTTCTAATTTCGATAGCATCACACTACCTACAACGCCAAACAATGTCAAAATGTAGTTCTGATACACCATGACTTTATATCGGCTGTGGTTGTCAATTTAATTTTTGATATAATTTAACTCAACCATGTGTAATTCAACAGAGTAAGATTCGTTTTCTGGCAAATACAGTTAGCATGAAACACAATCATTAATTTGATCTGCAAAAATAAAAATAGAATTATCAATTAAATAAATCTTATTCTACCAGTAGTCTTCCAAAGCACCCAGTCAGTGAAGCTATAAATCATACTATCTCAATAGCACTTAATTCGCAAAATGAAAATCAATCTTTTATACTTCGTAAAGATATTAGTCGATAAGTAAGACCAAATAATAGAACAGATATATTAATCCGACTATATCGTTGACAAACAGATGCCACATAGCAACAGATATTTTTTATTTATAATGCTGTAGTAGTTTGGGAAGTTAAAAAATGCCTCACTATCAACACTAAGGACTTAATTCTTTAGCTGAGTTGGTAGAGTATAAGAAATACTTTGGTTGATGTTGATTAGTTTATATTAGATAAATCTGTTATGATTAATACGAAATTTGTACTTTGTAACTTGTACTTGTAATATGTACTTTGTCAATGAGAGCAATTTCATGAGACTATTAAATATTCTTAATTTGAACGTGAAGATCCAAAAATTATTTGGAATTATGTTAACAATTCTATTTCTATTTGTTACTCAAAGTAATATTTGTTTTACGATGTTTCAGGTAACTATTGTTTCTGGTTGTAGTACGTTCGATACAACCGATTATGTTTTATGCTATTTCGACGGCTAAATATGTTCTATCCACTTCTAGAAAAGTAATTAAAAATGGTAAACCTAAGCCTCGTTTATTAGTATGCTATAAAACCAAGCTTCAGAATAAAATTTATTTCGACTGTATGAGACTTAAATAGAAGGATCAATTACAGGTATTTATTTAGTATTACGTTACTTTTGTTTTGGCTCAACTTACAGGAATTCAGGTTCACGTACTTTAAATCCTGATTTGTACAGTATCGTTTTGTAATACTTGGCATGATTTTGATGTTGGTTGTTTGTGTATATTTTGTATAGTGGTTATCTCTCATCTTTGATGAACGAATAAAATGGCACACGCCTAGCGAGCAAGTGGTTTCGGGTTCAAATTCGAGACAAGGAAATATATCGTGATAAATAAAATTTCCACAATACTACGCTACACCCTTAGATAATTCAAAACTTTTCTCTGTTGTCTTGTTTCTACCGATGTAAGTTATAAGCGAAACTCGAGTAAAAATAAAACTAAAAAATGTTGACTGTTCTTTTCAATTCAAATATGGCATTAATTTCTTACCAGAGCAAGTTAAGTACTTAGAGCGAAACTGAAAATCAATATGGAAATCAGTATAGTTAATTAAATATACTTTTCTTATGTTCTTACTTATAAAGATGTCCCCCCGTGGAACAACATTAACTTTACCAACTTACAACGCTAACATTTAGGGTTCAATTCCCAGCGGTGGACACACGTGGCTTTGCTCTAAAAACAAACAAATTTATAAAGATTAGAATGCATTGTTTCATGAGTTGGGTACCTTCGCTAGAAGTGATATTTTCGGATATTATGAACAGGAAGTTTAGTTTTTAACACAAATCATCTTGAAATTAAAATACTTTGATAAGAAAATTATTGCTTTGTGTAATCAACATCGTAAAACTTTTTATATATACTTCAAATTTGTTTTGTCAAATAATATAAGTTTTAGAAAATATAATGTATGCTATGTTTCGTTCAACAAAATTCAACCAAGACATGCATTGCACACTAATGGTTATGTAGTTAAAATACAAGTTGTATATCAATTAATATAATTTTCTATGTTTCACAGAAGTTGGTGTATAAATCGTATAGCCACGGAAGATAAATGGCAGTCATACAAACGCAGTATTAAATACATTTCTACCACGAATGCGTCAGAGTAGACCTTTTTAAAGTTTCCATTCTTTCCAAATTTCAAATAAAGCATCATAGCTGCATTTGTTGTAGTGCATAACGTTTCTCGACCTTAATGTCTGCCAAATGTCCTCTGCACGACATCACGTACAACGTGACAACACGGTGTTAAAATATCAACTCGTTTGAGAAAGCTTAAGAGTGCAGTCATATCACGAAGCTGCCTTACATGAACCATTAAGTCAGTCACACTATGTGACAATGATTTTAACGAACAGCCTCATTTGGGGAAGGTTATAATTTTTCATGTGATTTATTCTTCCTCACAAAAATAACTTCTAATTTAAAATAATCGTATTGGAGAGCATAAAAAAAAAAGATCTCAAGCGAGCAAAAATGGATTTCGTGAAGTTATATGGCAATTACACCTATTTCATGTTCAGGTCTTTATAATTGTATAATGTTCGTACTTAGTTTCCATTCTATATCTTATGTTTTTCAGAATTTCCACAATTTATGTTTGGTATCAACCTTATTCGATGTAACATTCTCAGACACAGACAAGCCAAATGAACTATCAAAACCAATGTACTTCCAGAGAACATTTCACTATCAACACGAGAGTTCACTTTCTCTAAAAGTAATTCGTTTATTGATAAACAAAAGAACAACACGGACATTTCGTCCACAGCTCATTCAGAAGAGGTCACTGAAATACATACAACTTTTAAATTTGTGGCAAAGTCTATTAATTACCATAAATGTATGTCTTTTTTTTTTATACAGACGGTTGACTATGACATCTGTGAAGACAAATAAATAATATCCTAGCATTTACCATAATCATCAATTATTAATCAGTTAACTTACTTACAGTTCAAATGGAAAAAGTACATTTTTTACCTTTCATCTCCTTGCGGAGTTTTCATTAGTTTGATGGCGAAAAGAAACTGAATAGAGCACACAAAGAGACAACATAAGTTCAAAGATATGGTGAGGGTGCTCAAGGATATTGACACTTGATAGACACCAAGAAATTCTTCACTTCCCTTTATGATTTTTTTAGGAGATTCATTACTGAATGATTCTCCATTTCCTGTACTTAAAGTCAACGGCCCAATTTTCTGTAGGAAAAACAGGGCAAGGAAAGCCATGAACAGGGACAAGATGCATATGAGAGCTAAGGATGCTAAAGTCTGATAGATACCATATTCGCTGGAATCTTGATCCGGTATATTAATCTTGTCAGGTGTCAAAGTTTGACGCCTCGAGCTTATATTTGGGTGTCCGGTGGTTACATGTGATAGGTCCAGCAACGGTTTTATAGGAGCACTGGTCATTGCTCTATTGGTCAATCCAGCACCACCATTATAACTAGGTGATTTACTATCCAGACTGTGTTTAGAGGCACTTACGATACTGAAGTTCAAATTCGGACGCGACGCAATTTCACCATTCATCTTCCGAGTGGGCGGAGTTATACAGATTCTTCTCTCCTAATTGATGCTGGACATGACGTGTTTAGAAATATACGGCTCTAACGAACGGAGTTCCTACGTTAATAGTAATATATTACTGAGTAAATAAAATGTATAGATATGTTGCATGTTGGAAAAAAAGCGTCGTTACAGTTACAAAGCTCCGTTCACATAGGTTAAGATCTAAAATGTTTTCTCCAACAGCTTTTGCCCCCATGTTTCATCATTTGTTTAGGAGACTAATTTTTAATATTCTCTCCTCCTAACTGATAACGCAAATGAACAGCAGCTCCTGCTGATCAGCATTAAATTAGTTGAACAAATCTGTGAAGCAAACTGTTCATCGGATACAACCTTGATGTCTAAATAGTAGCCTTAAGACACGTGCTTATAGACTGCGGGATATGTTCAACGTGTTACACTGTGATGTCTATTGTTTTACTGCCCCGATTTTCACATCACAGACGTCCTGTTCACTCCCACACACACACGTTAAGGACATTAACACAAGCCGCTCTTTCTATGTAGTGTACATCGACTCTGATCTCATGGGAGAAAACAAATGGCACATAAGGTCAGTAGCTTCAGAGAGGTGTAGTAAAGCGTCCCAGAGAAACATATTGTGTACAACAAACAGCCGTCACCTGAGAAACCACGCACACTTCATTGTCAACCTGCCAAGCAGTTACGTCGTAAGAGAGAATTGCGAGGGAAAACAAAAAAAAAAAATTATATGTTATACATTGCGTTTATATTACATCAAAATTGATGAAATCACTACGGCTGCTGTCTAAAAACACCGATTCTCAGCCCTACAACTGTTGGTATGGGACACGGGCAGGAATCCCACCCACCGAGCCTTTCATTCACGCCACATTAACAGCAACCATACGATTACAGATACACTTACCAACACTCAGGCGATGGTATAGTCTTTTAAAGTTTTCTGGAGTCTTCTTACGCTCACACCATTTAAAAGTCACGGTATACATTTAATATGTTTTAACATGTTTCGAGACTGTACTTCCGGCCCTCACTTCTCGTCTATTATTTTCGGATTTTTTTCTACCAGCCACTGAGATTATTTGTTGTGATCACGTGACAGACTGGCTAGTGACGCTCACCTGCAAATGAAACTGTAACAATGAGCGAAGGCATGTCAAACACATAGTAATCATTTTATAAATTTTATTATACTATGGCACATGACGGGGTGTTAAAATTACCAAAACGCACCTAAATTTCAACCTCATATCTTTCAATGTACATAAATGATGAGAGAGTTAATATAACATATTACTGTTAGGGCAAAAATATAAACTTAATTATTTGCCGTACTTAAACTGTAAATTTGACCGAGAATCTTGAGAAACCACAGTTAAGACAGCTAAGCCTCATAAATGGCATTTCACCACATAGCAGCATTATGTTGATAGTTCAGAAAGTCGGTGACAGAAGGTGTTCCATCGTCTGCAAGAGCAGGTAGGAGCATAATCTAGTTAAGAAACTCGGCAACAGAAGGCAAGAGCAGGTAGAAGCGTAAACTAGTTCATTCTTACAATTGTTCTACTTTTGAGCATGTTGTCGAACACTATATCCAATACCAAATGTAATTATCTATATGAATAATGTTATTTTAAAGTTGTTTAGGTTTGTTTAATATTATAACAAATATTTACACTCTGCATACATCATATCTTTCTATTTCTACTCTAATAATTTGTTACAGTAATGTTGCGTCATCGAGTCACATGAC
>NW_013666057.1:506641-528379 GCF_000517525.1 Limulus polyphemus
GGAAAAATCAATTAACAAACGGAGACGTAACAGTAATATTATGTGACTTTAAATCTACGACCACAAACTTACTGATGTTTTGTTGGGTAATATTCGCGCAAAGCTATAAAAAGCGCTATCTATGCATGGCCGTCGCTAATGCTTAATTGAATAGACTAGAGGAAAGGCAGCTAGCCAGCAGCATCCACCGCCAACTCTTGGGCTTTTCTTGTCTGACAAAAAGGTATAATTTGGCCGTCGATCTTACAGCACTCCCGTGGCCTCAGAGTGCGGAACGCGATATTGTGGCTGTGGGAGTGGGAACCACGAACCCACAGAACAAGCAATCCACCCATTGGACTATGCACGTCTCCTACTAAAGTGATGGGATAATAAGGTTCACAGTCCAAGCAAGCTAGCCATCAGACTCCGCTTAGCCCCTACTGAAGTGCTAGCACAGTCAAATTCACAGTCAGAGCACACTAATCATCGAACCATGCTCAGCCCCTACTAAAGTGCTAGAACAGTTAGGAACGTTCTCAACACCTCCATTTCTTTTTCACTTGATGCTAACTGATGTAACGGTCAATAACCCTGAAAGAACGAATGCAATTGCAATAGAAAAACCCGAGGTATCTCCCAAAATGCCATAAATGAACACTACTTTTATCGGCTTTAAGCCCATCTCTTTAAATAACTAGGAAAGCAGGCTTTTTTATTTTAGTATAAATGTGTCTGTTTAAGTAAGTATCGTGAATAAAATTAATTATTAGAAACAATCTAAGCGCATTTTGATATATTATTTAAATGCATTATACTCACTAAACATGTGTAAAACATATTAATACGTCTATACAGCTCTTTTTTTATTGTTTAACAAAGTTCCAATTACATATATATATAGTAAGACTCCTTGATATATTTACAAAGACGTGTATTGTTTTATTATAAGATTTATTGACGCCTGCGTAGTGTAATCTGCTGTTTGACATTAAGTTCAATTAATTTCAGGCACATTTTAGCTTAATGTTCATATTCTGTTTGAAATTCGCTTTATGTCAAACATATTACGAACTATCTGTTATATAGTGACTGTTTGACATTAAGTTCAATTAATTTCAGGCACATTTTAGCTTAATGTTCATATTCTGTTTGAAATTCGCTTTATGTCAAACATATTACGAACTATCTGTTATATAGTGACTTATATGACTATATTTTCAATGCATATAGTTTACGGACTCAGTATTATTATATGAATATATTCCGTTTTCATTTCGAGATTAGATTTACATATGAACGTAAGATGCATGTAGTATACTACTTTTTGCTGGCGATTTTAGGATTATGTGTAAGAAAATCAGAATCTGGAAAAAAATGTAACGCTTTGACAATAAAATGGGCGACTTCATGTATTTTTGTTTCAAAGGATGTTGTTGTTTGTTATTAAGCACAAAGCTACACAAAGGGGTATCTGTGCTCTTACCCACCACTGGTATCGAAACCCGGTTTCTAGCGGTATAAGTCCGCAGAGATACCGCTGTGCCACTGAGGGGCTTTTGTTTCAATGTGAGGCATTATGCGATATTTTTTTTTGTTAGTGATTAGAACGAATATTGTATGTATCACCACGATTCCTTTAATTCACGTGGTTGTAAAAGTGTAATGTGTTTGTCATGCACTTATTGCCATTTGTTTTTGAGGCGAATACGTTTGATCTGATAATCTCAAGAGAAAGAAATTATGACGAGCAAGTTGTACAAGTTCGCACTACAGTAAAACTCAAGGATGATTCTTCTTCTCTTGTAGCAGTAAAACATGTAAAATAGGTGATAGCATTGTTCGTAATTTCAGCGACTGCCTCAATCTGCACGTTTTAATGTGATCTGTCTTTTTCTTGCTTTTACAAGAAACAAGGGTCACTTGGACTCAGGAGCGTCACGATATAATTGCTCGCTCAAACTGCCCTTGCCATTTGTCTTCTTTTGTGAGTGTTCATTTTAACGTCTACACAGACATAAACTTTCATAGTTTTTAAACGAAAACATAATGAAATCCTTAATTGTATATATTATTTTCTTACAAAACTTGTATACGTTTCGATGGTACGAATTTTGATGTAAACTTTCACTTTTCAGATATAGTGTGGTTGAGATATAGTGTGGTTGACATATCGTTATACATTCTTTTCTTTCACTCGTAAATTTTAGGAATCATACAAAAATTCAGGAAAATGCTCTAAATGGCTAACTATTCTCCAGCACGGCAAAATAGAATTATAACGTCGGCGTCACAGGAAGAAGAATGTCTATTAGCTTACTTATGATACAGGATCCAATGCGTGTTTCACATGTATTCTGTGAAAGATCAGAAACGAATAATGTACAGGTATACAGGCGAGTTTCTTAATTGTTCTAAAGCTAAAAACGATCTTGTAAACTTTGCTAAGACTGAAAAGTGACAGTGTATGAATACTATAAAAACTTAAAGTACCTCAATATTTTCATAAAGGGCTCTCTAACTTCTGTCAAAGATTTCTGAGTAGTATTTTATTGAATAATTACCTACTTTCTTTGGACTGTCTTGACAAGGTTACTTATTTAATGTCTCGGATTTTAAATAGCGTTTTCATATATTAAATAATTATAGCATAAAACTACACAATGGGCTATCTGTGTTCTGTCAACTACGGATATTGAAACCCGGTTTCTATCGTTGTACGTCCCAGACATACAGCTTGCTGAAGATAGAATATGTATTTTCCGAAACGTCCAATAATTAAGAGTTTGTTGCCGTACACACACGTGTCAAATGTTCGTTGTTGCTGTACTATTACTTTGATCCCTGTCGAGTGAATCTGTTGCTAATGTTATATAATGTACGAATATTTTAAAAACCAACGCTGTAACCAAAACATTTTGCCAAACAAAAACAAAATCAAATAATAATACCAAATGACCAAACTTTCAATACATTATTATAAAAACATATGTTAAATAAGTGCATATGTGTATGCGTGTTACAACACAATAATATATATCATCTAAACTTTGTCGCCAGAAAAAACTAGTGCGAAAATTCTGGTACACGACAACACCTGTACTTACCATGTAAGCACTGGAGGTATCACACACATTTTAAAAATTAAAAACAGTTAAAATCGGATAGAAAATATAATACCATAAAGCTACGTTTCGCCACCGTTAACTTGAAATTTCCCAGTACATTATACAACTGAATATAACATATTACATTTTATTAAGTTATTGGATACATTTAATCCTCAAGTTTCTTAGTTTTGATGTTGTGTCATTATTTACACAAGTATTAATCAAGGAGTTTATTGATTGTGCTCTTTCTTGTATAATGAAAAACCAAGAACAACACTTCTTTCACAAGTTACAAAACAAAAGTTTATTTTTGCAACAATACAAACTGCATGATGAGTTTTATGATCAGCTTGTCGGAATAGATATGCCCTCAATCCTACCCCCAGTGACACATCGGTAAGTCTGATGGCTTATAATGCTCAAAATCGAGTTTCGATAACCGTGGTGGGCACAGCACCGATAGCCCACTGTGTAGCTTTGTGTTCAAAAAGTATAATAGTCCATTAGTACCCGTAGTAGTTAACATTTTTATGAACATACTTGATTATAAATTTTAAGACAATTTTTTTTGACAAATATGTTGATGGTACGTTTGCTGGCTTTCTTACTGGACAAATGGTTAAACAGTTTTTAATATCTTTAAATTCATTGCATCTTAACGTACCCATTTTTCATGGTTAGTAAAGTTAATAATACTCTTAAAACAAATGTATTTAGGATGAAAACATACTGATTTATTTTAAATTGGTTGTCAGCTCATCAGAAGTCTAAAAAAATATGAATTATAAAACTTTGTTGGCTGTAGCTAAGATTAAATGTGGTTCAAGCAAAGAAATAAATGAATAAATACATCATATAGAAACTTTACTGGCAATGATGGTTAAAAATATTTAAGTACTGATAAGATGACAGAAAATCCATTAAGAGGGTTTGGTTTACTGTACTATTCCGTATACACCTGACTTGTGAACCACGATAAAAATAATGTGGCAAGAAATATAAAAGATGGATAAACTTCCAATGTTTGATAGATTGATTCTTTTACTAGGAAAATGGTTGAATGAAATAATATAAAATTAAACCAACTGTAGTTGAGTAAGAGATACTTTATAATGCAGTATGTACATACTGTAATAGTTTTTATATAGGGGTTTGGTTTGTTTTAAATTTCGCGAAAAGCTACACGAGGGATATCTGCGCTAGTCGTCCCTAATTTAGCAGTGTAAGACTAGAGGGAAGGCAGCTAGTCATCACCACCCACCGCCAACTCTTTGGGCTACTCTTTTTACCAACGAATAGTGGGATTGACCTTCACATTATAACACCACCACGGTGTGACAGGGATTCGAACCCGCGACCCTCAGATTGCGAGTCGAGTGCCTTATCCACCTGGCCATGCCGGGCCCAAATAAAAAGTACAATCGGGCTTTTCAGTAGTCAGTAAATGAACCTGAAAAGTATTCGTCTATCATACTACGATGGGCAAATCGTTTTAATACGGTGTTCCTCAGAAATTTTTATTCTTCTATTTTTCTAGGAGTGCTGTTGCTAAGTTTTTTTACATGTGTTTTACCTTATCTTTTTACTAATTCCCATATTGTTTGCATAGCTTATCCTTTCTATTATTGATTTATGTTTTCTGTTTAATCCTCAACTGAACACCATTTAAGTACAGTAACAAAACAAGCATTAAGTTACCAAGGTTTCAACTTTTATCAGAACTAAATATCTTACACCATTCAAATCTTACGCACATATATTCAGTATAAGGAATCTTATATTATAGAGAAATTGATCCATGGGGAGTTGTTTGGTAAGACTTTTACGTCGGTATCATTCCATGTTCTGCTAGTTATTTATGAGTTAAATTATAACTTCCCCTTTCCCCTGGTAGATAGAAACATAAGTTGCTGCGATAAACATTATCTATTTTTATAATTGTTCATTTGATCCAGGGTTTATACTTATAAACCCAACTCGATACTTTTTAAATGTATAACATCCTTGATGGCCATACTTATAAACCCAACTCGATACTTTTTTAAATGTATAACATCCTTGATGGCCATACTTATAAACCCAACTCGATACTTTTTTAAATGTATAACATCCTTGATGGCCATACTTATAAACCCAACTCGATACTTTTTAAATGTATAACATCCTTGATGGCCAAAACGTAGCTTCTCGCAGCAAATTCACATGCTCTATAAACTTAAGTATAATACGTGTGTTGCACTTACACATAGGATGAAGCAATTTTAAGTTTCAAAAACATATTGAACTAAACGTTTCCTTACCTATAAAACCCTTGTCAGTGTGATGTCTCTCCATCATTGGACATTTCTCTCATAAGGCATGAACTGGCCCTGTGGTAGATTTGTTTGTTGTGAAGCACAAAACTGCACAATGGATTATCTGTGCTGTGACCACCACGGGTATCGAAACCTAGTTTTTAGTGTTATATAATCCTTCAGACTTACCGTTGAAATAACAGGGAGCTAGAAAATAATCTCGATACTTTAATCTGTGAGAGCATTATAAGAATGACAGTCAATCTCTTAGTGTGGATTGTAGGATGCTGCTGATTGGCTACCTACCTTCTGGCCAGTTGTTCAAAATTAGGGACTGTGGCAGATAACATTAGTATACTACAATTGTTTCCTTTGCAAATGAACCAGAATCTAGGGATCACGTTAAGATTTATCTGAAACTGAGGATAAAAAAAAAAGTTGGATATACAAGGTGATTTAAAAAATATATTAAATTACTATATATCAAAACTGGTTGTCTTAAAGTAACTAAATTTTACCAGGAGTACAATGAGAATCGTAAATATTGTTCATGAAAGCTTGCCAGTAGCGTAGCAAATGCCCCCTCAACCCCAGGGGGCCCCAAATTTATTTTAACTTATCCAGATACATCTGGCACATGTCACAGGCCCGCAGAATTTTGAAAACACAAAAAGGATGGCATAGTTTGTTTGTTATGAATTTCGCGCAAAGCTACACTAGGGCTATATGCGCAACCCGTCCCTAATTTAGCAGTGTAAAACTAGAGGGAAGGCAGCTAGTCATCACCACCCACCGCCAACTCTTGGGCTAGTCTTTTACCAACGAATAGTGGGATTGGCCGCCACATTATCTCACGACTGAAATGTCTATATAATGCTGCTAATTCGACTACCGCCGTTCCACTGGGTTAGTCCCAAAATCGTATCTGACCGACAGATAGAAGGTTATTAGTAATAGCTGTATTTAGATTTTACTTACCAAATATTAGGAAGTTCTAAAAACGAAACGCCATGATCTTACACTATCACTCAAACTATAGTCACTTATACCGAATTTCCATTCACGTCTCAATACATTTGGCACACTTTACTTAAAGTGAGATCTAACTTTCGGAAAACTGCCATAATAACACATTTAATAGCGAGTCTTTCATAAACTGAAAATTAATTAAATATTTTTTGTTTGTTGTTGGCAAGTGTAGCTTGTCATATGTATAAGTGAACGACACACACTTACAAAACAAACTGAAACACATGACGGCTAAGAAATAAAGCGGTAAAGAAAACCTGATAACGGTAAACTTGCTAGGTGTAAATGTCTGAACACTAAAAGCTATCGTGTACTACAGTTGCTTCAACTAAACATTTACTGCTAACTTTATTACTAGTGTGCGAGTGAATCAACACAACCGAAATATAATATGGGAACTCGAAGATCTTCTTTTATTTTATTTTTTTTTACGATGAAAGTAATACTCAAATAAAAAAGACGGTAATTTAATAAATCTACAATCCAATTGTTTAGAGAATCTATATATGAACGAAGCAAATACAAGAAAGTTTTGCCCACTGCCTAATGTTGTTAGATTCTCTCATATGATTGCTATACAACATAAAACCTCTTGACTGATCCAAAATGATTACCTTTGACAGTTCTGTGACAAATAAAAGCTTTACTACATGAAGTACGCGATAGTTAGGGATGATTGCTTATGAAAAACACTTAATCCACACATTTAAATGAAGATATTGCTTAGAACAGAGGAAAAATACAACTCTTTAAAATAAATTTCCTTTGCTTTGCGGAATATCTATCTAGTATACACTTGATTTATTAGCTGTTATTAAGCACAGACACACAATGGGCCATCATGAGTTTTAAAACCCAATTTTTTATCATTATAAGCCTTCAGACATGCCACCATGGGGGCATCATTTGGTTATATTGATTTTAATTAATATGATAAATAATCAATCGTTATGAGCTGTGGCAGTATCCAATGACAGACATTGAAACAAATAACACTACCTAACAACAGTACGTGACTGGCAGTTCTGACATGTATCTTTTTTGGTAGAAGTCTTTAAAGCAAAGCTACTAAGGTTATCTGTCATGGTTCCTAATTTTGAACTGCTGACCAGAAAGAGAGCACTCAGTCAGTAGTACCCACACTAAGGTCACTCTTATAATGTACCCACAGATTAAAGTGAGAGGAATATTTTGTAGTATTGCAAAAATTTGAACCCAGCTCACCAGCTCCAAAAGCTAGACCTCAACCACAGGGCTAGCCCACATCTCTCAATCATTCATATTTTAAACATGAAATATACACATAAAAAATCCAAAAGCCAATGACCTGCTGGGTCTCTTAGGAGATTTTTTGGCCCTTGCCTGAAAGTACATATTTATTTCTCACTGTTCTTAATCATGTTGTTCCCTTAGCTTTCAAGTTTAAAAGCACTTTAAAACCTTCTCAAATTCATAACAGTTGTCATCTTGCAAGAACGGTCAATTCTAAACTGGACATGTGCAATAAAGCTTTACATTAACTGAAAAAACATGCAGTAAAATACTTTTATTCAGACTTTCCCTTCTAGGTCACACGCTGAAATAACCACTACATACAGAGGATTATTTTCAAACTATGGTAATATCATGCTACCATAATCTGGGACTAGACAAGGAAGAAACAACTTTCAAAAGTTGCTTGAACATGTAACAAATGGAAGTACTTTGTCACATTGTATGAAGCAATAAACTTCTTGTTGCATTTTGGTAAGTATGCTGATTGAAGTTATCAATGCTGTAATCAGTAACAGGTTGTTAATTCACAGTGGTTTTCATCTTTGAAATATCATAGTGCCTTGGGACAACTTAATTTTATTAAATAGTTATATTGTATGTAACTGAAGAGTATTAGAAAAAAAGTCAAAGAAATTGTAGTGAAACACAGACAGATAAAGTTATTTAATACTGATGCAGTGATGATAAACAAGAGATACAGTATTTTTATAAATACAAACTAGACAATGTCCTCATGATATAAACCAACACTAAAGATTATAGAATGAACTGCTAGTTCAAAGGATATTATCAAAGATGCAATATCAGCTAGTCTATGTACATATTAATTCTTTAAGTATTTTTGTCTATAACTCTTCTAGTACAATGATAATTTTTCCAAGTTTAATATTGCAAGTAGTAAATCTTTTTATTTTATTGAATAAAATAATTGTTTTACTGATTGTAATATTAAACCTGTTAATCAAAAATAATTTTGAGAACAAAGAGTGCATGAGCAATGTAAATTTTTATAAATTAGACAGTACATCACAGACTACTGAAACAAAAGTTTAACAGACATTCAAAATTTTTAACAAGCAGCCATATAAATAATGTATGTAACACTCAATATAAAATTTAAAACTCCACATTCAAACACAACAAAAACTAAGTTAATACTCAAGAATAAAAATGTTATTAAACTCAGCAGTGTAACAAATTTAAAAAGTCAATTAAAAACTTTTGACTAGTATAACACTCATCAAATATTAAACAACAATTAAGTTTGAATTACTTTGTGAACTTCTTTCAACATATTTAAGAATTATTTAGTAATAAAAATATAAACTGCATAAACAACATTTCAAGTAGGTTCTATAGCTGAAGGACTCTTATGAATTGTTTGTAATTGTGTACAATAAATGTGTTTCTTTAGCTTCAACATTATGGTGCATAAATTCAAAGTTATCTTCATTGACTTCATTCTCAATGATAATGAAGAAAAGTTTAATCTAGAAAGATATTTTGTCTACATAGTTCATCGAAACCTAACTTGACATTCTTGCAGTGTAGAAGAAACAAAGCGAATCCTAATATTGCTCTTATATTTAAATGTTCTAATTATGCACTTCTGTTATCTCATGTAATAGTGATATATATTTCTGGTATGCATTTTTACTAGTACATATATATCTTTATACCTATAACACACTTTATAGTATAGCTATGTATACAATACTCACAATACACTTTTAATATCATACAGGATTAATTAATTTTAGTTTCATTAGAACACCATGATGGAGAAACTGTGATTAAGCTTGATATATACGTCTTCTACATCAGTAGTTTTATGTATATGTAAGTATATATATATATATATACATACAGCCAGTTGATAATATAGCTTCCTGTTTTAACTGATTCATTATCTTAGATTAGACTTCACATTCAAAGTTAATTAACTCACCAAAATGAATCAGTGATTCTCAACCTTTCTATGACACATACCTCCAGTCAGATCTTAATGCCAGCAATGTACCCCTGACAAATATAATTAATTTAAAAAACCAGAAAGTGGTTTATATTAATAAAAAGGTGAATGAAAAGAAACAATTCATAATAAGATGATTTCATATTAACCTGAATACATACTTTTGGGTATTCATCTATCATTATTTGTAAAACTAAAAATTTGCCCATTTCAATTGAAAAGTTTGTAACTGTATACAAAAAATTAAAGGTTTAGACATTAACACTAATTGCAGATTGATTTGCAAAATATGTTGATTAGGAAACACTAAATTAAAATATTTAAGTAGAAATTATGAATTGCCTGTATAAAGTGAATGGTAGGTTGTTTTTAGTAAGATACTCAACGAAATTTTGAATATTAACACAAATTAACAACAACATGAAATATGAATGATTTTTAGCAGTAATATTAAATCTCAAAATTAAGTTACACAAGTTGGAGAGTGAAGTTTGGTTTGAGATCTAAAGAAATTAAATTAAAATAATTTACAATTTTTATGTGAAATGACACTCATTATAAAACTAATGGTTATCATAATGACCTTTTCTTCTAAAAACATCTTCTAGTTCAAAATTAGAACACCAGGTATTTGTTTTTAAGATAGTTATCAGTTATCTTGTGTTAAGTTTTAATTAACATTCTAAAACTACAATGAGTAGACAAAATCAAAGTTTTTACCTATTGGGTTTCATGTATTTATGATCAAATAAAGAAAAACAATACTAAATTTCATATATTTAAAGAAAAGCAAAAAAAAAAGTTTTAGCAAAGTTGGACTAATATTGTTTTCTAATGAATTCTTTTTTTACTTGAGTTTGATTATATGAATATGCTAACTGGAAACTGGGTGACAAAACCTATATGAAGTTTTGTATTTTTTAGCCAATATGACAATAAGCATATTCTATTTTTACACCAATTTTAAAGAATCCAGTTAGTATCACTAAAAGTATCACCATATATGCTAGCCACTAAAGGGTAATGAGAGACAAACCAATATTTTTGTTTTCTCATTGTATTATTCTGGTTGTAATTTGTGTTCAATATGTTTTTTTATATCCTGCTTCCTATTTATAATGTGATAACATAAACACCATTTTATTGTTTTATTACCATCAGTTTTAACCTGCAAGCAGTTAGTAATCAAGGCCATGATGATATTCTCCTACACTAAAAGTTGCTGTGATAACATGAACATAACTTTTATGCAATACCCTCTTTTTCACATTAGTAAAATTTCTTTATTTTTCCACAGAAAACTAAAAACTATCACCACAGTGAAATGAAAAATTCAAATGATCACACTCTCACACTAGTCTAATTTATGAAACTTTGTAAGAAATAATCTACTGCATTTTAAATTCTTACACTAAAACTACCACAGTATATCTCCCTAAATCCTAGTTTGTAGCCATTTGACATAGCTACTTCAAAAATACCCTATTTCATAATAGCAAGCTTTTACTTCCGTCATTTGTTTGGAGACTAGGAAACTGTTTAATAATTCCAGAAAAAAAGTGTGAACATAATGAACTGCTCATTCTATCTTCCACAGCCTTGATGCTCCTAGATACTTCTTCCTCTTTCTGTACATGTGTAACATCATAAAATATAATGCTGAAAGAGCAAAAGATGAAAGTTTTATTTTAAAGGAAAATCAATATCTGACAATATTAAAATAAACTACAGTAATACAGTGGTTCTCAAACTTTTTATCTGTGGAGCACTTTGGCAGGGCAAAAGAACCCGTGGACCACCTACTGATTATACCTTATCTGTGCTGTTCTTTAGCATGGCCTTGGCTGTAGCACTGTACATTAGTGACTTGCATTGTGGACCAGCCTGCTGACCACCAGTGGGTCAACAACACTTTGAGAACCACTGCTGTAATACATCTAATGTTCAACATATATTATTACACCAGCAATTACATACGTAAAGTTAAGGCTATAAAGATTCACATGAGTAAAACATTACACCAGTTTTAATACTGAACCTGTATGTATTAATGTTACTTTAAATGAGATGAATGAACGTTTATAAAATTAACTTGGTTACAAAAAAAAATATTTGCTAATAAACTAATTAGTTCTTACATTAAGATATGTTTGCCATTAAACATTCAAACTTTTATTTACATTGTAATTATATTATACATAATTAATATGATAGGGTAGTTGTGGGTTCTAAACCTATTTTCAGTTCAGCCAACTTTTATGATAACATGAACAAAGTGGCTTAAAATTTGCCAAGAGGTCTTTAAAACTTGTATTCACATTTTTCTGAAAAAACACTACAACACCAAACATTAAATTTAGTTCCAAAAAATAGAAAGGCTATTTGTTCATTTCTATAATTAAAAGCTTAAAATCTTTAGAACTCTAAACTTTTCAGTTATTGTAAGCCTACCCTTAAAGAGCTACAATATAAATCTACAGAGTTTTAAGAAAAATTTTAACTGTTAGTGTCATCATTCAAGATTGAAATAAAGTTAATCACTTTCAAAAGTTCATCCAACAACTAAATAAAGAGGTATGAAATTTCCACATTTTCAGTGGCTTTGTTCAAATGTTTATAAACAGTCATAGTTTTCAGTTTAAAAAAATAAGTTAGAAAACTTATATTCACTGTTTTGACAAATGTTTTTTTCCATTTCAAGGCTGGAGAAATGTGTCACATTACCTTTCTAAAGAGAAACAATATTTAAGTTGTGTGTGACACAAACACACTGGTGTTTATATGTAATGTGATACAAATCTTGATTTAGTAAATGACAGTAATTGTTTTTTTTCTTAATATTCAAAGAGCTTGCTGTTTATATAACAGTAAATATATAAAATACGTAAATATAATATAAAAAATTAATATAAAATCTCAACTCGACTGGGATTTGAACATGAGGTTTTCCGATGATAATCGAGTGCTTTAACTACTATGCCACCCAGTCTTTATAATCTAGCGTTAACACATAATTCAAATCCCTAAACTAAAGTATCATGTCATTCTTGTTTTCCTAATACCGTAAGATCTTGCTCTAAACATGATGAGTTAATAATTTATAAAAGTTTACTCAACTAAATCCCAAACACAAGACATACATGGAATAGTTTAGTGCCGTTACTACTGAGCCAATTTAATAATGTTAACAGATATTTGAAATCCATAATTTTAAGTACTGCAGAATTTAAGTGCTTCTGAATATTCAAAGAGTTTGCTCTAAGCATAATCTGTTATGAATAAACGAAATCCCAACTATAAATATATTTCATAAACCATACCTTGTTTGTGTACTTATTGGCATTGCCATCCTTACACGATCATTATTTTTTTTCAAATTTTTTATTTACTTTTTATTGCCCCTCTTAATCAATATAAATAAATGGCAGTCGTTAGGAAGGCAGCAGTTTTAGCCTGGTGTGATGAGTTTGTCTTGATGGAGATCATGTGTTGAAGTTAGTGAAACGTTATTCTGCTTCTGCACTCCCCAAGTTAAGATGCAAAATTTTGGTGTGTAAATCATAAATCATTACAACAACTTCAAGTATTGGTGAACTAGCCCTTCTGATGCCAGAATCAGAATAATCAGCAGAACATTTGGCTGTTACACTACTCACCGGTTCTCTAAACTGAAGGTCTTAATAACATTTGAAAACTTCAAAAACCTAAGTTAGGTGTTTATAAAATACACAATATGCAGGGGCCATATTTTACCCAGCCTCTGCTTTGAATTACAGATGCAAAGTAATGCATGTGGGTTATCATAATTTTAACCATAAGTATAATTTTGATAGGAATAACTTTAACAGAATTACTGAAGAAAAAGATCTTGGCATTCTGGTTGATCAGTCGCTTAAGACAACTAAGCAATGTGCTGATGCTAGTAGCAGGGCAAATAGAATATAACATTGCATCTACAGAAATACTGAATACAAACCTAAGGAGGTTATAATGTCATTGGTTAGGCTACGCTTGGAGTACTGTGTTCAGTCTTGGGATCTTTACCTTAGAAATGATATTGAATTGTTAGAAACGAATCAGAGGAAGGCTATCAGGATGATAGCTGAGATGGAACGGTTCTCAATAACAGAATAGGTTAAGATCTCTGAAATTGTTTTTTCTTGAGAAAAGAAAGTGTTAAAGAGGATCTGATTGAGGTGCATAAGATTGTTAAGGGAATTGTACTTTTTGTACTTAGTATTGAGAAGGGTAGGACCAGGGGCCACAAAAATAGATTGTGGAAGGGTAGGAGAAAAATAGAACTTAGCTGAAAGTGACTAACAGGGTAGTTGGCTGGCCTTTTTCAATGGGTTTTCTTCAAATGTGGTGGAAGCAGTAAGTTTAAGGAGGTTTAAGGGAAGGCTTGATAAATATTTGAATTATAAGGGCTGCATTTGAGTTTATATATATGTATATGTGTGTATGTACATATATATAGTTTAGTGGATGGGGAAGGCTAGATGGATCGACAGGGCTCTTGTTCTCCTTAAATGTTATGTATAGTTTAAAAGAAATGGGGATTAGTGCAAAAGCCAATGCTGTACATTTATGATTAATCAATTACCTTTTGGTAGTGAGAAGTGGTTACATCGATAAGTGTCATGAAAACTAATTGATTAATCAAAAGTCTACATTTTCCTATACCGAAAACGTATTTCCGATAATAATTACCTCCTCTCTTGACGAAAGTTTCTCTTCTCTGCCCATCTAAGAATTGGTATGAATTATATCTCATTTGCTTCAGGCTTTATACCCCACTATATTACCCCTAGCAATTTTAATCTTGTGATCTTTTCCACCTACGTCAATGCACCCTCTATACCAGATCTGTATACAAGCTCCCCACTATTACTTCTTATTCACTTTTTAGAGACTGGCAAAATTATCAGACCCAAACACTGGCCATTGTGGGGAGGAAGAGCGGGATAGTGTGAAAGGATATATTATCCGAAATACATTTTCGGCATAGGAAAATGTATACTTCTGAAACACACTTTAGCTAGAATCCCAAACTGGCATGGTGGAGAGGCTGGTGAGGGCAACATCCACACAAAAAGTATCAGTGTAGGAAACGTGCAAATTGAGATATAGTATAGCACACTAGTAGGGTCTTCACTACTTTAAAGAACAGGTATGCTCTTTGTCTGGATAATATGAAATCTAAAACTTTGGCAGTAAAGGCCAACTGGCCACAGTGTCAAATCTGTAACATCGTGAGAAGAAACATGTAAGGAGGGACATCTATTCAAAAACTGGTTCGTCCTGCAATACCAGACACGTCTGGTCTGGAAATATTGTACATGTTCACGAGAGTCAACCAGGCCCCAACCATGCAGACAAGGTTCCGTGTCTCATTGTTGGAATTACAGGGCTGTGGACAGAGGAGAAAACTGCTAAGTCATGTAAATAGTGCAGTATAAAGGTGTTAGGTGTGGTCCATTTACCAGCCTGTACAATTTCCTCCAGTGGGTGATGCAACTGAGTTGCCAGGGATATAGAGAGATGTTAAATTTGATGAGATGAGACCCAAAGAAGTCTCTGCCCCAACAATAAAAGCACAGGGTAAGGCATACAAAACAATTGATGAATCCAACCTGTCAGAGTGACAGGGGATAAGTCATGTGACACAGTAAGATCCCGATGGATAAAAAAACAGTAATGTGAACCCCAAAATGCTTAAGTGTGTGCCACATAACATTGGAGAGCCTGAACTGGGCATAAAAGATTATCTGTATCTGAGCGGTCGTATAAATGTGAAATGGAGGGAAGATGAATAGGAGAGAAAGCTGCTCAAATTCTGGGTAGAAAAGATCTGCCTGGACATAAAGAAGAGAGTCCAGTGTACGTGAAGCGCAAACACAACCGAATGTCGGTGGTCTGCTAGCCAATAACAGAATAAGTTAAGTCTTAAGTGAAAGATGATATAGTAAACATGACCCAAAAGGTGGATGAGATGAGGCATTGAGAACTACTGTAATATCCCAATTAGGAACCTGGAAAGGATGATGAGGATGGATAACCCAAAAAAGATTTCAGAATTAATGACAAAGCCAGAGACTCAAACACTTTTCTTCTCTTACAAAGACCAAAGGTAGCCAATAAATCAGCCATATACAGGGCAATAGAAGAAAGTGCTAAACCTTTGGTGAATAACCATATCAGAAATTGGGAGACATGTGGCACAGTGGGACAAGAAGGGTTAAACCCATGTCTGAGAGACTAGTGATAATAAGTAAACCATTTCCATTGACAAACTTCCAAAGAAAAATGCTGAATGAACTGTGTTAATAAGAACACTGCCCAAGAAGTCAATCCCTGATTTCACATGATGGACCTCATAAAAGTCAGACATGAAGTTGAAGAACATCAACTGCTGGATGAAAAATGTCTCACTGTGGCTGATATAAGAGAGATGGCCAGAAAGGAAAGAGTTTGACACTCTTGAAGATACTGGAGGAGTGGAAACCAAGGCTGATGCAGCCAATGAGGTGCCACCAGAAGGACTTGTCATGACATGGAGTGAATCAGTGCAAGTACCTTGAATAACAGATCAAGATCTGTCCAATCCTGGCTGAGAGAATTTATGCCCAAAACCAGAGGGTGAGGTACAGGAGACCAGAAGGACAGGAGCTGAGCATTTCAGTGTGTGGCAGTAGCATTGATCTGAGGCATTCCATGAGCAGATCCAACGAAAAACTTGAGGATGAAGCATCCATTCCATGGGAAGAGCTCTGTTGGGACAAGATAACTGGTCAGTCACTAAATTCATTACACCTGGAACATGATAAGCAAGGAGAACGATCTGATGTTTGTGTGCCCAAAAGAGCAGATCCAATGTTCAAAATCAAACAGATATGGAGTGGGTGCCCTCTTCCTTTGGAATGTATGAGATGATTGTGGAATTGTCCGAGTGAAGCATTACCACCTCCCCTTGCAACAAATCAAGACCCTTAGTCATAGCTCGTTGAACAGCTAGAAGTTCTAATAGATTGATGTGAAGGGAAGTTTCCTCTTCTGTTTAAAGACCTTTGAATTCCATATTCTCTATACAAGCATCCCAGCCCTGGAGAGCAGCATAGCCTGAAGGCGTAAAGGTTAAGATAGGGTCCGATTTAGCCTGGAATTGAAAAACACCCCTAAATAGATGAGGTACTGTGTAAGAATAGATTTCCCCTTTTTTATAAGAAACCCAGCTCTTGCAGCTTCTGATAACAGTGTTTGAATGTGAAGTTCTGCCAAGTGGTGGGAAGGGGCGAGAAGAAGCCAGTCATCCATGTATGGTGAGTGTGAATGCCTAATGAGTAAAGATGATGTCTAAAGGATCTGACTAGCTGGCAAAAAACATATGGGGCAGATGCAAGGCTGAATGGAAGAGTATGAAACTAAAAAACCTGGTTGTTGTGCATGAAATGGAGATAATGTCATGAAGACTCTGTGATCAGAATATAAGGGTAGGCATCAGCAACATTGAATTATGTCCTCCACAGACCTGTGAAAAGAGCCACTGAAGGGAAAGAAACGACTGAGACAAGAAAGGTCGATGACAGGTCACCAATCATCCATCTTTTTCGGTACTACAAACAGCCAGGAATAAAAACCCTTGAGAGAGGAGTCGATGAGCTCTATGGCCTTTTTGTGATAAAGATCGTGGATGGTTTGAGCTTGACAAATGAAAGTAAGAGGACCCTTGGAGTGGAAAGCTAACCAGTATGAGAGACAATTGAAGAGGAGACGTGAACTGAATTACTAATCTTCTTCCGAGAATTTGCATGACCTGCTAGTCTGTGGTGAAGGGCTCCCATACTGACACAAACCCCTCTGAGTCAAAACTTCACAGGACCCAACTTTATCAGGTAGTCACTGAGACCATAGTATGTGCTCCACCCTAGAGGAGGATACCGGCTGGTAAGGTTGGAATTGCCCTTGTATTCCAGTGTATTATGACACTAGAGCCAGAGGTTTGGAAACTTGAATGGAAGATGCAAGAAACCTTTGGGACAGTCAAGAAGCTAGGGTAAAAAGGGAAGAATGGAGATGGCCACATTCACTTGAAATTCCATAGAATTAGGAATATCAGCAAAAATAGACTGTCGGAGAAAAGGATCTTCTCTGAGATCTCTAAGGGTTGAAGCAGGAAGACGAACCTCCCTCCAGTAAGGCATCTCTCTCCAAAACATCCCAATAACAAACCAACCAAGATACCAAGGAGAGAGCAGAAGCCAATAACCTGACCAATGGCCTCAGACAATAGTTGCAAAAATGATAAAAAATGCAAAACTGTTGTAATTGAAAGACAATGGAAATCAGGACATTCTGATCCAATAAACGAGAAGGACAAGGCATGGCAGCACCCTCACTCAAATGATCAACAAATCTCCTTTCATGCACAGCAATGTCTGGTGAAGGTGGAAGAACCAGGTAATCAGACAAATGATTTTCCCACAATAAAGGAGAAGATTTGTAAGCTACAGGAGAAATACTTAAAACATTACAAACTTGGAATACTACTTGCAAAACAGGTGCAGGTGGCGGAATGTCTGTCTTAGGCTCGTGATTAGCTGTCTGAGCAAAGGTGTCAGAAATATAGAGTCTAAATTCTAATAGTCCACCTTTGATCCGCCCACAAGCTCAGCCTCAGAGCTACAAGAAGAAAAAACATCAGACTGCATATATGATTCTACCTCTCTGCATATAAAAACTCTTTGTCCTCCACCAAAGGTCCCCCCCCCATTCCCAATGCCCAGCTAACACCACACTTGTGAGGTGGTAGAAGAGGAGCATTAGGTGACTCCGTGTTTGAGATGTGAATGTGTGTATTCATATTTGAAAACTGGCCCTCAAACAGGTCTAGAAGAAAACCAAAAGAAAATATAGTTGTAATGCTGAATAAAATCCCACAGTAATCACGTAAGACTGTCATCATGATTTTTGCCGTCAAGAAAGTGAATAAGAAGTAATAACAGGGAGCTTGTATAGAGATCTGCTGGAGAGAGTAACAATATTAAAATCACTAGGGGCGATATAGTGGGGTATAAAGACTGGAACAAGTAAGGTAGAATTTATACCAATGCTTAGATGGGTAGAGAAGAGAAATTTTCGTTGGAATAAAGCTAAAGTGCAAGAGGAAGTAGGTGTGTTTCGGAATTAGTTTTTATTACCCTTTTCAATTATTCCAAGTGATCGAGAAATTACTTTTATGTTTGTTTGTTGTTAAGCACAAAGCCACATAACACGTTAATTTTGAATAACTGAATAGAAGGAAGGCACATTTTTGGAAACATCTGCTGCCAATTTGTTTTTCTTTTGCTTACACATACAATGGTTTGAGGAATGCAATAGATTAACTGGGCTGTTGATTAATCAATTAGAAATACTACTAATTGCCCAACTCTACATTAAAAATACATTTTTGGAAAGAAGAAAGCAATAATAAATTTTCAATGAATGCATTGAAATGTCCTATTTTGTTGATTACAGACACTGACCCTCAAGAAGTCAATCCCTATCAATAAACACCCTCCGGAAATATCATACCTTACTGTTAAATTTATCCAATCAAAGTTCAATGTACCCTTGTATTATTATATATATATTTGTTGTTTCAATGCATTCATTGTAGTTAATGTACCTGATGATGCCAGGTTAACCTGGCGAAACATTGTACTTTCATTAAATTTTACTCTGTTTATCCGATTTATGAAGTTTACTTTTAGTTATGACATGACTTTTTTAATTATTATACTAAAAATTATTATATAAAAGATTCTATCCCAAAAAATATCAAAATCTATATATTTGATGATTATTATGGTAATAAATGAAAACCTTAAGTTTCCAAATGTCACACAGATATAAAGAGAAGTAAATAAAAAGGGTTAAAGGTAAAATCCTTTTAAAGCATTAGAAAAACTTCCCTCTATAACCTAAGTAACTAGTTTAAACTAACAAATATCACCATTAAATCTCAAGTGGTGCAGAATGTTAAAATACAAACGACTTTCTGTACATTCTTTTTAGTGCATACTTCTACCTACCTGCTAATACACAAGAAGATGCACAGTTTTAAGCTCATGTATAAAATGTTAAAATTTTCTTCTTACTTCTAAGAATTTATACCACCTGATGTAATGATTTTTCATAACATCCATATACAATATCATGTTCTTATACCCCACAACTTTTGTATAAAGTACTAGCTTAAAAATGGCAAACAAAATCGGTTGACTTCATACTTTAAATATGGTGTCTCATACAAAAAACAAACAAGAGATTATATAACATATAAATATCTTTAAATGCTTTTTGTTGTACTTTACTCACTAGGAAAAAATCCCAGCAACAGATAAAGTCTCAGTGCACCAGGGAAGGAAAATGAAAAATTCCACTGGTTGGGAAGTTTCATGCTGAACTTTCCTGTTTGTTCAAAATAGGGAATGTTTCTGAACATGATTATTGCTGTAGAAAATAAACAAAACAGTAAAAATCAAAATTTTTCAATCCTAAGAAAATGAAGAAACTTTAATATTTCAACAAGATCAAAGGATTAATATACTACATATATAATACTAATATGAACTCATTGTTTTTCTTCAATATTGTTTAAACTGTACATTTTTAAATCTTTTATCCTATAGAATTATTGAGAGAATGTAAATGAAAAAAATTAAAGTTATCAAATTAATTCACCTCTTTAAGGTTATACAGAAAAAGTAGAAAAGATGTATACAAATACAAAAAGAAAAAAAAGGTTTCAGTGCAATTGCCCCAAATATTTAGCAACAATATTTATTTTTTGGTAATCCAATATTATCTTCTTGTCCTAAGTTTTAATGTTAAAAGTTCTGTACAGTATTATATATTTTAATTTTTAATTGCTGAATACAAAAACACTGATACAATTCTATGTTGTTTTTAATAACTTTATGATTACTTATCAACTGTGTTGAAATGTATTGACATAAATGCATTTTGTAAAAACACTGGGGAATATGATCACTGATACAAGTATAAATATTCATTGTATGACTTGAAGTATTTACAGTACAAATCAACTGCAAGAGATGGCTTTAATACATTTTAAAAATTAGATATAAAATATTACTTTATCTTGTATTAGTAAGCTACATGTACAATAAATTAGTGTTATTATTAGAAGTCACCAGTTTTAAAAGAATAGTAACTTAAGTATACCCAGTTAAGTTCCTATATAGCTTCTCTTTAATAATTGACAACTTGCATGTTATTAAAAGCACTTTCATATTGAAAACTAAGCTGTGGAGAAGGTTTAGATATAGTTTTAATTGCCTGTTTTTAAAATAGATGTCTATATTAACTCCTTCACTTAACAACAGGTTTTCAGTATATGTTTGCAGAATTCACAATAACTTTGGCACTTTCAACAAAAGTTCAATGTCTTCAAAGTGTTTTCTTCAAGCATGTGACTGTTTCTTAGCAATATATATATATATATATATATACAAAAAATACAAAATTATCCTGTATTCATTGACAAAGCCACACAAAAAATCACAACACAGTGTACGTACATGTAAATTTCTCATATAGATTCATTACCTTAGCAAATAACCTTCCAAAAAATGGAGGTATTGACTTTTGGAAAACATTTCACCCTAATTCCTTTTTAGGAGTACTGACTTTTAAAAGTACACAGCTTAACCTTTCATTTTAAGGAGTAATGATTTGGAAGAGTTAATTAAGTAACTGGGTGATAATAACTATTGAGATTCATGTTAATAATACCCTTAATTTTAGTCTATTCAGTTTACATCTAATCTAGTTTATGAAAAATAAATTTGGGTTTTCTAAAATATATATATACTAGTGTTGTATTTTCTTTCTTCCTATAAGAGTTGGTTCAAAATATCCAATAAAACAGGTACAGTAAACTAGCATCAACTCCAGATTACATTACTACTAGAATTAAATGGACTTCTCTTGATTACACAATTTCAAACAAATTTTTGATGTTGTATATGATTGTGATCTTTAAAGGAAACTACTTTAAGATATTTCCAATAAT
>NW_013666057.1:528542-546632 GCF_000517525.1 Limulus polyphemus
AATTAGATGGAGGGTCCAACCTCTCTCATGACCTTCCTTATGTCATCCTGTATCGCTGTGTCAAATTGTGCTAATTTGGTAGTTTTTTTCCAAAATTACATATGAAATTAGATGGGGGTCAAATTCCCCATTCCTCATGACCTTCCTTATGTCATCCTGTATCGCTGTGTCAAATTGTGCTAATTTGGTAGTTTTTTTCCAAAATTACATATGAAATTAGATGGGGGTCAAATTCCCCATTCCTCATGACCTTCCTCATATCATCCTGTATCATTGTGTCAAGTTTGGTGCTGACTGACCAAGAAATGTGGAAATGTATAAGGAACAGATATGAAATGATAGATACATAATCACGTGTTTTTTTTCCCAGACACACACTTTGCTTTATATAGTAGATGGCAAGCATAATGCTAAATAGACTGTAAACGAAAATATTGTACCTACTTTAGGGTTAAATTAAGATTACTTAGTGTCTATCTGAAAAGAATAAAAAGAAGAGGGAAAAGGACAACTTTGTAAGCATCAGTTAACTTGATTTAATAAGCTGAAGTTCTCTTGCATCTGAAGCCTCACACATTACATACTGAATTTTCACTACACCTATATTCTCAAAATGAGCATAACATACGCACAGAAATAATCATTAATGACTGTCATTTAACAATTACAAAAGATTAACCAAAATGCTAATTGTTGTTATGATATTTTTTATTCTATTCTGTTAAAAAAATTATTTTTGTACCAGAAATAATTTCAAAGGAATAAACCAGCAAATGTAACACTGCATAAATACACTTGTGAGCATAAAATATGCCTGTGTCAGTTACTGCTTTTCCTAATGTATTGTTGTTTTTCTGTGGTTTATCCATTAAGAAGCCTCTCCTAGTCTTTAAGCCTACACGCTATAACATAAAGTCACTGTACATACCTTCACAGATAAAAACCAAAGGGTAGAGAGGTATCCACAGAGTGTACCGGAGCCATGTTAGAAAGTGGATGTTGACACCATACATTTTTAACATGTAATATGGATATCTGGAACAAATATACAATGCACTACATGTTCAAAACAAAGATGGCAATTTTAACTTATTTTTGTTCTTTTCAATGAATATTATATTGCTAGGTTTTTAAATTTGTGAGCCGCAACTGGATGAGGTTTGGTGATTTAACATTTTAACAAAAAAAAACACTTTTGATGTTCATTTAGAAGGTCCTAGATGTTATGCAAATGAAATGTAAAAATTACCTTGCACTCAGACTAGTCAGTGTGTGAATCAGACTCTGACTTCATAAGTTCACAGACAAATCTTTAGTTAAAATACATAATTAAAAGACTTGTAAGGTTTACTAAAAACTTGCCAACTTTCTTTATAGCATTTATAGTTTCATGGTTACATGGTAGTTGCAAGGTTAGTCAAGTTGATCAAGTCTGTAAGGATGTGCATTGTATAAGCTTTCATTATTAAATACTCTTCTTGCTTCCACTATACTCGCTTTCTCACAGATGTTTGGTCCCTCTTATGTGCAAGGATCTGGAAGGCTTGAAAGCTTTTGCTTGGTGCTGATATTTCAATCTGTTTTTTTACAGTGTACTAAAGAAATAAGTAACAATTACAGAGTAATGCCTGATTTCCCAATATGACAACAGCCTATTTAATTACTATTAGAAATAGAACATTTCTTTTTTTGCAAATGATATAAAAAGATTATCCTGTTCCATTTGAGGAGGATGGTAGATTTTTAATGCAGAGTTACGGGTGTGTGCCAATAAGAAGTCACAATCAACATTGAAAATACTCAAAAACAAAGTTCAATGATAAAAGTTGATACTAATTTCAATAATTGTGAAATCTGTAAAGGTTTTTTAAACACCAGAAATAAAATAATACAACACTTGTTGTATTTTCTATGTCACTTCTAATGACAGAATGTATTGTTTCTAATGCACACATAAATGCTACTAAAAAAAATCAGCTGAATTTTGTTTCCCATAAAGCTTATATAAATATACTACACTGTTTGAACCGATGATACAATTACTTCAGCTCACACAATTTTCTAACACAGCCCTATAATTATAAAATTACATGAAACTGTATGCTATATTTTTCATTTTAAATTACATCCAATTGAAATAAGCCATGTAACATAACCCAAAGCAGAAAGAGAAGAAAATTACTCACTTGGCTGATCACAGTCTTCCAACTCTCAATTACAGGAGAGTCAGTAGTTTATCTTTTTACTATGCTTTCAAAAATTACTTTATCTTTTAGAAATGCCTCTAATTGTAATTTGAAGATAGCATATTAAGTGGATAGGCTTTTTAAGAATATTTGAACTAAAAAACTTGCCAAAAAATAAATTATTTCATGAGAGCTCCACTGCTAGCAGAGTCTAATATTTATGTTGGAGAAGAAGAACTTAGGTAAACTTACTTACAATATTATCATGTTAACAACCTATTACTTTTCACACACTGATTAAATAAACTAATTTATTCTTACAATTATTAAAAGTTTTTTTTGGCTACAGATTAGTTTTTCAGCATTACCTCATACAAAAGAAATAATGCATACACAGACACACACAAAGAAAAATTATAAAGATAAGCTGCTAGTGTTTTAAGTTTTTTATTTCTGTAGCACATTCACGGTTTCCAGGCTGCTCTTCTGTTATTTTCTATTTTCACACACAATTTTTAATACTATTCCTTTAAATTCTATGGCATTAATATTTCGAACTTGCACAGAATTATTACAAAAGTTGTGGAACTGCTGAAGTATAGTTAAAGCAATAAAGTAGGCTATAAACAGTGAAAGCACAACAACAAAAAACAATGGCTACATATCTGACTAATTTTGTTTATGTATGTTTGCTGGAGTTGTAATGATTTTTTTTGAAAGAGAATTTTTTTAAAAATGTAATTAGAGAATTAAAGAATAATAAAAAATATCTGTGCCAAATGCATTGTACCTAATGCGCTTGCTGAGAAAAATCAAAAATTTAATGTAAACACTGTCATACCTGATAACTTCCATTATTGTGAATCCTATGAAAAGATAAAAGATGGCTGATTTTGTTTGGCTTCTTGGGTGAGCATCAAGCAATGCAAAAATGATAAGAAATCTTCCACAGAGCTGATAAAGAAGCAATTATATCATCTAAGTAAGTCATAAAACATACATTACTATTTTAGAAAGTTAATATTTTCCTCATTGAAAATGTATTTTTGATAGATACCTACCTCTCTCACAAAACAGCTTTCTTCAATTTTTGTTGCCTTCCATATGTGCAATTTTCACTTGCCACTATCCATGATGATCCCACCTACTCTCATGTGTTTACATGTGGTATAGTTGCACTGTAGCATGCAAATAAGCATATGACAACCCTCCACCAATAGCAGTGCAACACACCCTCCAACAGCAGCTGACTCCATCTATACTGTAGAGCACAGAGAGAATCACTTCCATATTAGGTGGGAAGTGTGATTTGAGTTATCTATTGGAAATACAATTTTGGTGTAGAGTGGCTATGGCACGTCAGGCCGTATTTGGTGGGTCAACTCCATTGGGTATTTGTCTTCCAGTAGTAGGAGGGTCATAACTGTCTTCACCTCAAGACTATGAAGCAGATGGGAAAAACAACTTCCAATCTGAGAACCCAGCCAAGATACATGTGCGCAGACCCAGTATACAACCAACACCAGGACACCCAGGAACCTGACATCTGGGTAACAGTAGGAAGAGGGAATATAAACATGGTGGGTCAACTCCAGTCAAAAAGTAGGCAGCATTGGGAATTTGTTTCTGTCCCATGATAGGAGGAGGGCCCCAACAAACCACGTGTGTAAGGACTTCTTATGTTGGCTGGTCCTACATTGATCCAACACCAGACCACCCAGGAACTGACATCCAGGCAGTGGTAGGATGGGGAAAGACAGCCAGAGAGATGAACTGCATGTGGTGGATTCATCCAGTCTAGCATAGGGTATTTGTCTTCTGGTCCACAGTTGGAAAGTACTCACCATCTACACCAACAGAACACTACTACTCTACTCTCGACTAAGTGGAATTGGTCACACTCAGGAGAGAGCCTCCATGGTCTATCACCTCAGTGGCTGGGAACTGGTAAGTGGCAAGGACTCCCATACTCCACTAAGAGAGGATGGGGTAACAATGGGTGACCACAAAAACCTTATTTCAAAAAGCAGGCTGGTCCTGATTTATTCAACTAGGACTGGAGGGGTGGGCAGCAATCCCAAAACTGCTTTACTCATGACAGTCCAGGAGTTGGTATGGGCTCATGTGGGCCTTATTTATGAGGCAAGGTACCGTAAGGCAACCTCTAGCAGTTTTGTGTGGAACATCCCATCTCATCAATGAGTGTTATGTATCTGTACGGCCATATGGTGCAGATTTAAAGTTAAGTGTACATGGACAGGCACCACTCAACACAGAGCAGGATCCAAGGATGTATAAAGGTACCACTGTAAAGGTAAGAGATAAAAAAGTGACAACTTACCCTGTCAGAGCATATATGTGGTATAGAGAATGGCATCAGGAAACAAGCCGGAGGAGGAAGAGCTGGCATGTAGGTAGTGTATGACAAAACTGTGAGGTGTAGTCCACATGCCACCCTACACTATCTCCTCTAAAGGATGACAGAAGTGAGCAGCCAGGGAAAAGGTGAGAGGACAGATTTGGTGAGAGGAAACTTGGAAGATGCGATGAGAATCCTCAGACAATGAAGCATAAGCCAGACAAATAAGTTGACACAGCCATCTGGTAAAGGTTACAGTAGAAAGTTCCTGGGTAGAGTGCAAAGAGAAGCCGTGTGGGCAACACAAGAATGAGAAGCCTGTACAGGACAAAGAAGACGACTGGGATCAGAACGGAAATATAGGTGAGAAATAGAAGGAAGGAAAATAGATGTGAATGTACTGTCCCCTTTAAGTGTTGCTGATATTTTTGGGAAAAATCTACTATCATGATAAAGAAAAAAATATGAACAATGATTGAGAATGTGAGAAATATCAATAGCAAAGACATCTGACCTACTGCATCCACAAGCAATGAGGAGTAAAAAATAAGTCTTGAGGAAGAGATGGCATAAAGAACAAGAGGCCAAAGGCTCAAATGGGAAAGGGTAAAGGCATGAACGAAAACATCGATGTTCCAATTTGGTAGGGTATTGGATAGGAAACTAATGGGAGAGGAAAATATAAGGCTGAAATGGGAAAAATGAAAAGTATTGAATAACATCTCCCTATGTCCAACAACAGTAGAAACAGATAAACCATTGCTGAAGAACCAAGTAAAAAAATTGGAAAGCGGGGGAACAGTTGGTTGGGAAGGTGATAAGCTGTGATGCAAAGACCAGTAACAGAAAATGTGATATTTATGTTGGTAAACCAGCGAGGGAGAAGAGCAGACAAAATGAGAAAAAAGGAAGGCTACTCAAGTAGAAAGTCTGGAATGTCTCGCATGGGACCAGACAAAACTCACACATCAAGACAGCATGAAGCTACAATAAAGATAAAAGATGGAAAAATGAGGTTGTCAAAGAAGGGTTCGGAAAGAGGAAGAGGCACAAGGAGGATATGATTGAAGGAGATTCAAGAGTGGAAAATATGGTTGTGCTGACCAGAATGGAGTGATGAGAAGGACTCAACGCTGAGTGCTTTGAATAATAGAAAGAATGCAGGAAGAAGATAGATAGGAGGATAAGAATACAGGAAGAGATTGGACCAAACTTGACTGAACACATCCATGGTCAAAGCTGAAGAATACAAAACCAGAGACCAGAAAAGGGGAAGTTTGGTAATTAGCTGGGTTGCAAAGGCATCCAAAAAAGGGTGCCCAGCTAGGAGTATAGCCACCAGAACACTATGCCGGTAGAATCTTGCCAGAATGAGAAATGCTTGGTGAGATGCTAGCAAGAAAGTGGATCCAAAGGAAGGGGTCAAAAAATGGGAACTGGAAATAATGGAGGAGGAGTGGAGAAAAGAAGAAACAGTCCTTCTGCTATCATCTGAAGAAACCAAGAATCTGCAATGAAAGGATGCCACAGATGAGCAAACCTGGCTAACTGTGCTGTAATCCAAAGGGTAGTCACTGATGACAATGGTGTCTGAAAAGTCAATGATGGGTGATCTGATGACTCATAGCTGAAACACAGGTAGGTGGAACTGGTACATGCGAGTACACTGGAGGACGAGACACATGAATAGTAGAGAGGCAAGGTAAAGACAAAAACAAGGGAGATAAGAGGAATATTGCAGTGCAGCCTCCATCCAAGACTAAAGTATCAGGGATATCACCCAAAACAGACTGGTGCAAGAAAGGATCCAAGTGAAAGTCACACAGATAAGAAACTGGCAGATGCATATGTGACAAAAGTGTGTCCTAGCCAAGGAGATGCCAACAACAAAGTAACCACATATAACATATATAGGGACCAAGCAGAAGATAAACATGCCAATGTAGAGAAAAGAGGGGCAAACATATCCACTGAAAACCAATCAGAAAGGAGTTGAATACATGACAGATAAGGAGGATAGTCATGTGGGTAAGACAAATACAAGAGAATGCAGCTGAGTAAAGAACTGTTAAGCATGAACATAAATATCTGATGATGAGGGAAAACTAAATAATTAGACTTTGGGCCAAAATGAAGAAGGGAGGAGGAGAAATCATACGAAAAAAGAGAAAGAGACAAAAGGTAACAAACCTTACAGATCATGTCCAGAAATGCTGAGGAAGGACAAAGGAGGTCTATAAAGGAAGACTGGGAATGAGCCACAAAAGCTGGAGGTGGAAATAGGCTGTCTAAGTCTTCATCGTAAAGATCAGATTCTCAAGGAGATGAGAGATCCAACTGTGGCTCAAAAGACATTGCAGGCTGCATGTAAGATTCTAATTATTGATGCACCAACACTGAGATCTTCCTCTGCCAAAAGTGTGGAGCCTGAAGCCACAGTAGTGTTAAGTGTGGCAGGATCCATACCAGAAGTTGTAGTTGCTACATGAAACTGAGGGATCACTATATGGAAAAGCAAAGCAAAACTTTCCACAAGAAAATTTAAAATATAAATGACAACAAATGTAAAGTTGTCAAAAGGTAGTAAAAAGTTGAAGTGAACATGAAAACGCAAAGTACTGGGCAAAAATTTAGCACAACTGATCTTGTGAATGCCAAATTGAGAAGTGATGAGAGTGCTCTACAGTATGGAGGAGTCAGCTGCACTAGGAAGGTGTGTCATGCTCCTATAGGTGGAAAGTTGTTGCATGCTCACTTGCATTCTATGGTGCAACTAGACCATGTGAGGGTAGATGGGAGTATTAAGTTTAGTGGTGAGTGAAAAATGTGAATATAGAGGACAGGAAAATCAAGGAAATCTACCATGTGAGTGAAGGCAAGGTACTGTATCGGAAAGTAAGCTTCTTTGTGTGGCATAAATCTTATACACCATGAGTAAACCTTTTCAACCTTGCTATAATGTTTTATAATTTCAAAATACTTTAAAAACCAAAATGAAAATTCACAATTCTGATAAACAAATCTAGTGATCTTCCAATTAAACCAAATTATGTTGCAGTTTATGCTATTCATACAATACAAATCAGCTTATGTTAATACTTCCAACTTTTCTAAACTTTAAATCTTAAGTAGGAATATTTTTGAGTTACATTCATATTAAAATATAACTAAGTCTTTTAAAATAATTGTCAGGATACAATGAACTCTATTGAAAAATATTATTTGCAATATGAGCCTCACTCTCAAGACTTTCAAGCAATTAACAAAACTAGTTAGAAAATCAGCTTTCATTCAATGACTCACATTACAAACAAATAAAGGGTATATCCATGGGTACCAAAATGGACTGTTATTCTCCAACTGTTAGTAGGCTACATAGAACATAACACGTTTTTAACTTATGATGGACCCATGTAAGTTTTATATTGACAATACATTGATGACATAATTAAAATCTCAACTTCCAGCACAGACAAACACTATAGTTTTATCAATATTACTAAGAACTGTCAAACAGATCTTCAGCACACAAACAATGTTTCAAACCACTCCATAAACTTCCTTGACATCACTCTAACCTTAATTACAGGGAATACTATTTCAACATCCATCTATTAGAAACCTACAGACTCCCATTCTTTCCTGGATTAAACCTCAAACCATCCCATGTCCACTAAAAATGCCATTCCAGTATCACCACATATGTCGTCTATGCAATTTCAAACCTAATTTCAACCAGAAAGCTGATGATATGTCAAGTTGTTTTTAAGATTATAGTTATCCTATGTCCTATAAACATAATCAACTCAGCTTGTAAAGGTCAATTATAATAATAATAATGCACTAAAACTGAATATGAAAAACAACGACCATAAAAATCAAGTCCTTTTGATATGGACATATCATCCACAAAAATACAGGTTTCTAAAATAATTATGAACAGTTTGAGATAGTTAAAAACAACAAAACATTAAGAGAAACATTTAAAAATAAAACTATCATTTCTTATCGACACAGAAAAACCTAAAAGATATATTAGTTTGTACGTGGTTGAAGACACCAGAAGCAATCACTCATCTTCAATGTGGTACATGTTACTGTGCAAGTTCAAGATGAAACATAATCAATTACATCAACACCGGTACTTCTGTATTTGGATCCAATTTCATGTACACAATCAAACAGTTGTTCACCTGTACATACAAGTGCTTAATTTATTGCAATACTTTTTTATATTGTGGACAACTGTATGTAGAAGAAACAGGTTGAATATTGTCTTAACAAGCATGCCAACACATCTGTAACATCCAGACAAACATGTGGCTAAATATTTCAATGATAATGACCATAATATTAGCCACTTCAGAATACTGGCCTTCCATCATTCATCAACAGTCAAGAAGAAGAGACAAAAAAATGAAAATGTGCTTAATTTATTGCAATACTTTTTTATATTGTGGACAACTGTATGTAGAAGAAACAGGTTGAATATTGTCTTAACAAGCATGCCAACACATCTGTAACATCCAGACAAACATGTGGCTAAATATTTCAATGATAATGACCATAATATTAGCCACTTCAGAATACTGGCCTTCCATCATTCATCAACAGTCAAGAAGAAGAGACAAAAAAATGAAAATGAACTAATCTATCAGTTTGGAACCATTCACCGTAAGGAAATAAATGAAAGGCTCCAGAGTTTTTCAAACGATGCAAAACACCAAATTACCAAATAATATTATTGATACTCCTTTAAACTGCATTAAAATATAATTCAAACTTACTTTGGATTCTTAGTTGGATTATATTTTTTATTTATAATGATATATATATATATATATGCTAATATTATCCTATTGTAAAAAACATTGATTTGCCTGTGATTCATATGTATTCTACTTTAGGTCTATTTTTTTTTCATGATAATCCTTATGATATCAAACATTGTGATCATTAAAGCATTTATTTAAGATCAACCATTTTTTGTTTTTCTACTTTTTTGTTTTTTAACTATGTATGAAAATGCATAGATTTCACCTGGCAATGTATAACTTGTGAAAATTCTAAATTATAAGTTTCATTATTGGTATAGTAAAAGTAAAAGCAACATTACCATGACTGAAACCCAAATACAATAATAGTAAAAAGTTTATTAATGAGCACATCTAATAATTATAATAAGGAACTGGAATTTTTAATTTCAATCTTACATAATGCACACTTGGACTAAATGGCCATATCAGAGACCTCTAGGTTTCAGATATAGCTATCGCTTGTTTTGATCAAATTACAGAGAAGAAGAAAGACTACCAGCTAGCATTTAGTATCTGCAACCATATGAGCTTTAACCAGCTCTTTGAACTGAATAATGAAATTGATAGTGACTTTAATAATAAACATATGGTTGAAAGTGTGGAATATGTACTTGGTATAATGTATCGAACCCTCAGCCCCCTGATTCACAGCTCGAAGTACTAATCATCAAGCCACAGTTCACCTCAATAACCTGAAACATCAACCTTATAAGGTAGAAGTACAAGATATAAATGACTTTCTGTATAGATCAAGTTCATCTTTTAATATCATTTGATGTGAATGAAAATAAAAATTCATATTTAAAACAATTGTAATTTGTCTAACTAGTTACATCAGCTTAACTGTATAAAGGATTTCAAAAAATAAAAGCTCTATGTAAAAGAAATACTAAAAGTTAACATTTTCTTCAACTGAAAATGTATTTTTGATAGGTTCTTACCTCCAATAACAAAAAGCTTTTCTTGACTTATACTTCCCTCTATATGCACAAATTGTTGCTTACCATTTGCCTTAATACTCCCATCTACCCTCATGTGTATTCACCTGAGACATCTGCATGCTATCATGCAAATGATCATACAGCATACTAATGAATTAGTAAATGAAAAAATTAAGATACACAAATAATCGACACAAAGCCAAAAAATAAGAAACTATTGGTAGGAAAGTATAAGTGAAAACATGTCCTAAAATAGGACTTCCAATCAAGCAATGATTACAGGCTGCATGGAAGAGAGGGCGCTAGTGATGATAGGAGTTGTATTGCACTCCTATCAGTGGAAAGTTGCTGCATGACCTTTGAAGGACAGCATGCAGATGTCTCAACTGATGTTACATGTGAGAATAGGTGGGAGTATCAAAGTAAGTGGTAAACAAAAATTTGCATATAGAAAGGGCAGTGTAAGTTGAGAAAAGCTATTTGTTAGAGGAGGTAAAACCGTGTATTTAAAAATAAGATTTCAATATACATAATCAATGAAAAATGTAAATACTAGGATGCACGGGTAGTAAAATTTGGCCAAATACCGGGTCAGGTACCCAGTCACTAAGCTTTGGCCAGAGCCAGGTGTCAACTGGGACCGGGTTCTCCCTTTGATCCCCCCCCAAAAAAAAATAGAAACAAAAACAAAATTGACATTTATTACATTTAACCAAATAATCACCAACAGAACATTCAAATTTTACTTTTAACTTTTAATGCCTAGCCCCAACTTCTCAAACTCTATTGCCTATTGTTCTCAATACCCCCACCTTCCCCTGAAATCCACTTCTCAATCCATGTCTGTTATTAACCCCTATTGTTCTCTGAATTTCCGACTTTCAGCAGGCAGTCAGTTTTTGTTGCTCGGAACACGTTTTTTTATAACTAAACCAATTATTGACTGTAACTTTCAGTACTGCGTTTGTTGCCACAAAGATTAGGGCTTAGATGCCTAACTTCGACACTCGACTGGAGCAGAGTATTACCAGGTAGCCCAATACCCAGCCAGAACTGAATATCTGGCCGGGTACCCATGAGCCCTAGTAAATACATAAAGTTTACCACAAGGGAATAACAGTATAGCTGCAAAATTAAACTGAACAGATATACCTTTATAATGCAACTTACACAAATATTTTTTTTAAGCATTGAAAGAATTTTCAACTTAAATTAGTTTTTCAGAATACAAAGTTGTAAGTTAAGTATTAGGTAAAAACACTTTTTGCTTTAATCTTATACTTAAGTAAATCTAAAATGTTTTTAAAATAAATTCAAAATTTTCACACCTGAAACAAACACATAAAGTAATTTCCCCGTGTCATTCCTATCAGCAAGTGAATTATTTCTAGCATTTGCAGCAATTGGCAAATTTTCATCACTCTTCCAACTGCTTCATATGTTCCATCTACAGAAACTAGGGTACAAAGTAGAGATGCATAGTCACCAAAACATTTATATGTTACATAAGCTAGCTAAAAGCTAAATACTGAAGAACTAGCAGTGGCAAAGAAATGAAATACAATTTAATATGTAAAAATATTATGATGGAAAAATGTCCATTAGAATTAAACTGTCTTTAAACATGTGTGTGTGTGTGTTGTGTAACACTTTTTAATAAAAAAAGCAATAGAGTTAAAGGAAACAACTGAAGGAAAGATTCTGTAGTATTTTTGGACTAGGCACTGAAGAAACGTTTCATTTTATGTTTATCTTTGTTTACATTAATTGTGAGAATTTGAAATGAAATTGCTTATGCAAATGTGATTTATCCAAAAGTTTAAAAAAAAACAATCCTATGTCTAGCAAATTTAATACAATAATAAGTAAGAATATTTCAATTTGTACTTGTATTACAAGCTTGTATTCAGTTTATAACTAAAAAAAATAGTCTTGTTTTTACTTTATAAATAATTCAGACAACAGTGAAACTTTTCATAAATAATAAATTCTGGTATGACAAAACTTTTATGCCTACTTACATGGTCCTTCTTTAGCATATCGAATGAGCATTACTATTAATATATACAGAAATCCCACAAACTGGATCAAATTGTAGAATAGGAGATAGACCTTCCAGAAATCCTTCACTTGTGTGGAAAAATAGATGTAGAGTGAAATTGGTAAATGGGCATTTTCATTATGTAACTCATTTAATTTTTCTTTCTGAATGAAAAAACTAAAAGGATACACTTATCATAATATACATTCTATTAAAGAAACATTAATTTAAAAAGTTCAACTTTCACACTCATCAATACGAATGCTTAAAATACAGAAATAATTCAAATACATAAATATATTTAATTATTAGGTTAAACGTGAGCTGTTAATGAAAATTCTGCAAGGAGGATTTTTGGTAAAAATGACAAAACTGTCTATTCTACAAAGTTACCAAGTTGGTTTTCTATTCATATCTCATTCTTAACTGTTACACACAATCTAGATACTTTATCAAGCAAACTTTTAACTTCTACTGTTACTGCTAATTGCCAAGTGACTTTGTAGTCTCTGAAATGCAGCAAAAATCAACATTTATTGATACATTTATTATATAATTAAAATACTATTTATAAATATCTAGCAATATTTAAGATAAAATCCATAGCATTACAAATAATGATACAAAACTATAAAGAAAAAGTATATATTCCATAAAACAATTTTTAATGAAAATTCCATACCATTTTGGTAAGATCTTTTCCTTGTTCCTATAATATCTCTAAGTTTTTCTTTCTGATTTTAACAAAAAAGGAAAAGAAAACTTCATTATAAATAGTTGATTATCCTCATATAATGGTGTATTTACACCTTAAACAAATAGTAATTAAAAAATTCTGTTCTCTCATAGATAGATAGTTACTGTTGGCTAGCTAACAAAAGTCATCTCTAGAAATCATGAACTAAAATAAACCACCACAAAATGCTCATTTATTTTTCAGTGTAATTAGGTGAGATTTGATTACAGAATTAATGAACTATTCCTCTAGATGTTATAATGCTTCCAAGTTGAACATTTAAGTTTTAAAAACACAAAAACTATTTAATGTATGTTTTACTTTTTACAACAAGTTTCATCCTTCAAGACTATATAATTCTCTAAGGTGATTTAAAATAAAATGTGGTGTCAATATATATTGAATGTTTCTTAATTATGTATAAAGACTAGAACATGGGCATCTTTTTTTTTGTTCTAATTTTGATTAATCTAAATATATAAAGCTAATATACAATTTTCTCTTTTGTGAATGATATAAAAACAATTCCCAAATATTACTTGGCTAAAAGTTTTGCAAGAAAACAGATATCAGAGTGGAAATTCCATTAAAGTTCACAAGAATTAATGAGGTATTACATTTCAGAATATAATTTTGATGTATTGTAGTTTCTCAAGGACTTTGATAGCTTAAATATTATTGAAGAGTAACTAACCAGTATAGCCTTAAGTTCAGTTATATGTTCCAATAAATATATTTTGCTTAGCTTCTACCATAGCTGTTGTACAAGAGATAATGAGAAACTTTTTTAATTTGACATGAACAAGAAATTCTATCCAATGTTAATATTTTACTTACCTAAAAAATATATTTCAGATACACATATCTAATCAAAAACCTTAAGTGTGAAAAAAAAGGTGCAGTCAAAGAAGGATTAAGCATGCGACTTAAAGGAATTAAATCAAAATTGGCAGTCAAGCTGGTACCTACACTTATTGCATGTGATGCTAAATGCTTTTTAATTAGTTCATAAAATTTAGTAAATTTGTGCTGAAAAGTTGGCAATGAATAATCAATGATAACTGTCCACCTGTATGATTCTATTGAAAACCTGAGCTAAAAACTGTTAATCTAGTTTGCTTGGTCTAACCAATACTTATGTATCGTTTGTTTGTTTTGAATTTCATGCAAAGCTACACGAGGGCTATCTGCACTAGCTGTCCCTAATTTAGCAGTGAAAGACTAGAGGGAATGCAGCTATTCATCACCACCCACCGCCAACTATACTTATGTATCTGCACATCTTTCACCTTATATTTTTGCTGCTCTAAATCAGCCATCTTTAATCCAATAAAAGTGCAACACACTCTCATGATGCATGCAACTCCAAAACTTCGATTTTTGGTAGAATATGGAAGCACCAGTTTTCAGTGGGGAAGAATAATAACTTCAGTTATGGTACATTCTACTCACATAAATAGCTAAAATCCCACATTGAATAGGTGGAGGGACCAGAGCGAGGGAAAGAAGGAAGCATCCTTTGAAAGCATCTGAAGGACACTCCCCAAGATGAGACAGTCAGATTCTAAGATCTGATGTGGGGAACTGCACCACTTCTGAACCAGGTATACTCTTCGCCCATCGTAGAAAGATGTTGCATATATGGGCAGAAATCAGAGAAGCACATCCAACTGGGAGAGCACTATGCCCAGAAAGTGATCCGAACCATGCAATATTTATGAAACTCAATCACAGAAATTATAAAAGTGGGTAAAATGAAAAGAATTAGCTCCTAGGTGTAGAGTGGCTAGGGCTCGACAGACCGTACACGGCAAATAAATTACATCCCAAACTCATGTCACAGGAAACCAACATCCATGTGGAGGTAGGATAAGGATCATACCATTGGTAAGTCAACTACAATCCAAAACCCGGCTGCCAGGTAGTGACATCCATATGGGAGTAGGAAAGAGGATCATACCTGTGGCAAGTCAACTACAATCCAAAACCCAGCCATCTGGAAGGGGTAGAAAAGAGGATCATACCACCTTCACCTTAAGTTCATGAGACCAGAGGGAATTTAGTATCCCCCGACTTAGGAAAGGGACGCACGTGAATATGATAATTTGATAGATCGATCCGGGAACACAACATCTGGTATCTAAAAGAAGTGTACATAATGTAAACCACCTCCCTCAAAAGTAAAATTGACCAGAACCTCCCCAAGTGCATTAACATCCTCAGAATAAGAAACATTGAGGGTTAGTGGAAGGGAAAGAACCATAACAATCTGCAATTACCTTCACCATGACCCATAACACTGATGGAGTATAAATGAGGAAGGAATATATACATATGTAATATATGTGTGAAGACTTACGTTGATGGGTTCTACTCTAAATCTAAAACCTGGGCACTGGGAACCGACATCCATGTGGGAGTAGGAAGGGGGATCTCAATTGAAGGGGTGAACAATAATTTTCACATTTCACTCCCATTTGTTTTTATATTTCATATTGGAAGATATAAATATCACATCATCTACACCAGCAGAACACCACCACCTTATTCTCAACTAAATGGTTTTATAATCATTTCTATCTTTGTTTGTATGTCATTAACCCATTCAGGAGGATGCCTCCACTACCCCAGTGGCTTGGAACTGGAAAATTGTAACGACTCTCAAATTCCACTAGAAGGAAAAGGGGGGTAAAACACAGTGGAGAGTCAGAAGGAACGACAATACCTGAGAAAGTGCAATAGGTGACCATGAAATTATATTTTTAAGAGCAGATCATACCGATTTATTCAATACAAAATATAATCATGTTATAATCATCTAGCATGGTCACAGGACATAGTGTTGATTTGATAATAAGTACACTTGATTAGGCACCACTCAACACATAGCAGGATCCATAATGAATGAGCAAGAGGCCCTGTAAAGGAAAAAACTGAGTACTTACCAGTCACAAAGAAACAGATGTGTGTAAAATGGTGAGCGGAGGTAAATGGAAACCAACTGATCATGAAATGACCACATGATGTAGGTAGTGAGACGTAAAGGTATGCGGAGTTGTCCACATACCCATGCTGATGATGCCCTCCAAGGGAAGATGAAAATGGGCAGCCAGGGAAATGGTCAAGCGACAGATCCGATGAGAAAAGACATGAAAAAGGCAACAATCATCTGGGGAAAAGGAAAAATGTGCTAGGCTAATAACCTGGTGAATCCAAACAGGAGAAAGATCACGTGAAATGGAAGAATTTCAATGGAGAAACAAAATGGACATGAGAACCACAGAAGGGGCAGTGCATGTCACATACCATCAGAAGACCCTGACTGGGCATAGGAGGTAATCAGTATCTGAATGGTCATAAAGATGGGAGATGGAATAGAGGGGGGGGGGATGGGAATGAAAGTGGAATCACCCTCCCAGGCAGCCAGTCTTGGGTAGAAAGGAACGGTCAGGAAAAAGGAGAGCATAGGGATGATGGAATAACATACATTGAATGCCGATTGCAAAAACATCAGAATGATGTCAACCACAAGCCAAACAACAAAAGGAACAAGGACTTCAATGAAAGGTGATATAACCAGCAAGAAGATAAATGTTCAAATGGAGCATGAAGGACAACACTGAGGTTCCAATCGGGAAGACAGGCAGGGCGAGGAGGACAAGTAATGGAGAATGAATGAAATAATAAAGATAGAACAGGAGATTCAAACATAGATGCAATTCAGTAAGTGAAAAAGTGGAAGACAAGGCCACCCAGCAACTAGCAACAGAGGAAAATGAGAGGCCTCCATTAATGCTAAGAGAAAAAAGACAACAAATGAGTAACAGTAGGTCAAGAATGATGGTAATCCTGACATAAAGACCAAGAGCAGTAAGTTGTTCACTTACGTTGATAAACCACCAAGGAGAGTGGTCGAACAGGATGGGAAATAAAGAAGGCAACACAACTGGAAAGTCCAGACTGTCTGATGGGGGACTGGACAAAAGCCATGCATGCATGAGGATGGAGTGCAGGTAGGGAAGGATGACATATGCTGGAGTGAGGATGATAAAGTAGCATTGGTATGCAAATGGAGAGGAACTGGTAGTGACATCAATAGCCATCACAGAAGTGGAAACCATGTCCGAGCCAGCAAATATGGGGCCACCAACAGGAGTGGTCTGATATGCCAAAATCCGATAAGGTGGAAGACAAACGAGAGAATAAGGATATAGGTAACAATTGGTCCAATTTTGGCTGAGAGCATCCAGTACATCTGCCTGAAGATGAGGAACAGGCGACCAAAATGGGGAAGTTTTGTGTTGAGAGATGATGCAAATTCATCCAAATTGGGGATACTCCAGAAAGCACACAACTCCCAAAAACAACAGGATCCAAAGACCACTCTATCAGTAGAATCTTGTCAGGTTGAGATAACTGATCCATGGTACGCGGAATATGGCATGCCAGCAAAGTAATGTGATGTCTGTGGGCTCAATAAAGTAGATCCATGTCCAATAACAAAGGTTCCTCAATCAGGTGCTCCCTTTCTTGGACATAGAGGACACCACCATTGAATTGTTCGAGTGCACCATCACCACCTATGCCTGAAGGGACAGCAGAAAGTGAAGAAGAGCTCACTGAACAGTAAGAAGCTTCAAGATATTGATATGGAAAGCAGATTCCATAAGTGTCCACCATCCTGAAACTTCCTACCATCGAGATATGTTACCCAACTGAAAAGTGAAGCCTCAGTAAAAAGGTAACAATCCGAACAAGGTGGAGGAATAGGAATCCCCAAGATAGTATTGGTATGATCTATCCACCAGGCAAAGTCCATTTGTAATGAAGAGAGAAGGATAATAGGAGCCTCCAAGAGATCCCAAACAAGGCTCCATTGGTCGATTAAAGCCCACTGAAAATGATGCACAGGGGCACAAACCAGAGGAATGAGAACCTTGAGAGAAGCCCAGTTTCCCAAAAAGAGATAGAACCTCTCAAACAGAAGGAGAAGGCGAGTAGGAGACCTTG
>NW_013666057.1:547332-568350 GCF_000517525.1 Limulus polyphemus
CACCATTGTTTTAGTTTTTGAGTTATCATGTAATGAAAAGAAGAACAAGAAAGAAGAAATTCAAACTTTTTGTTATGATATTTACAGACATTTCCAAAACTTAGGACTCAGTTAATACACAGATATTGTTATAAAAGGAAAAACTGTCTATTATTGTAAAGTTCTAATGACCCATTGAGGAGATATTAAAAATACTATTTTGATGAACAATCTGAGTCATCCCTACACAGACAGTGCTATCACCTTTCTCATATTTTTCCTTTTAACTTTATACAATAAATTATTGTGCAGTTTTAAATGTTGGAGTTCTTATTTATTTTGTGAAATCTATGTACAAGAATGGTCACAGAATATATTGGAGCATTTGGTCCTTGAAGGTTATCCTTTCACACCCACCATACAAAAATTTAAATACACCATTTTTTTTCTAGGAAATCATCAATTTCCCTCTTGAATTCCTGTAAAGTGCTGGCTTCCACTACTGCCAACAACAATGCATTCCACAACTCAATCACCATGTAAGGAAAGTTTGTTTGTTTGTTTTTAATTATGCACAAAGCTACACAAGGGCTATCTGTGCTCTGCCCACCACGGGTATCAAAACCCGGTTTCTAGCATTGTTAGTCCACAGACATACCGCTGTGCCTCTGGGGGGCAGTAACGAAAGTAAAAACTTTTAAACTGATGTCTAGCCGGTATTTCCCAAAATTGAAACTTGTGCTTGGTATCATCCTACTATCTTCAAGTATAGCACAAAGAAATTAAAGGCCTTCATCCTTTGATCCCCGTTAATTTGCACTGTTGTAATTTCTGATAACAGCCTAAAATTGTTTTTGAGAAAACAGTTTATTAACCTTTAAATGAACAAAAGTTTTTATGTGTACTTAATAATGTCTACATGGTTTTGAATATTAATTTTGACATAAATCTCCACTTTATATTAACAGAAAAACATTCAAAAGTACAGATAAAACCTACAAACCTTCATAACTTAGGTAATTTAGAAATATCTCTATTTCATTGTAAAATTCAAATACTTGCATCTAGTAATTCAACAAAATATAAACTGACAAAGCCTATGAAATAACTAGAGGAATTTCAAACTTCACAGTTAAGACTTATGAAAATGATACCATGATTAAATTTTCATCCTCCATATTATTCTCTTCTTCTTGAGCAAATAATCGATCAAAGTCAACTTTCAACCAAGGAGGCTTTTTTTCATCTACTGTAAGTTGAGACCAGAGATCCACTGTTACCTTCTGAACTAAGATTTCAACTTCTCTGTCATTTACACGATACTGGCCTGTCTGTATCAAGATTCCAACATTCATACATGATAGTAAGTTTCATATGTATGCAGTTTTTACAATCATTGTTTGCTTTCATATTTTTTTTACAGAATAAAAATCAAATAGAAAAACTATTTCTCACAAGAATGACATCACATTTTGAGCCTACACAGTCTTTTATTCTCTCATAGATACTGCTTTGTATTTTTCATTTAAATTCTAATAATGAAATTGCCCATAAGGAACATTTATTTAATGACCACAAAAGTAAACAAATGAAAAAATAGTGTGTACACACATTAAGACATGGTTTATGTATAATAAATGAAATTACAAAAAAACTCAGCAATCATTTATACAATGTATAATTATGTAAATCAAGAAAATTAAATTATATATTACTTTTAAAGAAGGCTTATCCAGAATAATCATATCTGGAAAAGTTTCCTACGCCTGCTAGGTACTGCAGTTATACATTTCTGTTTACAATTCAGTCTTCCAGATGAGGTTTATGTTTGTTGGTGGAGAGACCAGCCTTTCATTTTAAATTGGCTATTGGCATATTAACAATGGAGAGATCTAAGATTAGAGTTTTTGAGCTATTTAATTTTACCCTTAATGTATGTCACTGGATTTGACCTTACAGCCTGTTATGTTGCGTATCTCTTACTTTCGATCCTAGTTATGTTCAGGTTTATATATTTCAAATAACTTCTTTGATTTTTCTAATGTTACTGTCTAATATTGTGGAATTTACATGTACAGGAGTTATTAGAAGATATCTTAAAATTTGTGCTTTCAATAAATTCTCTTTATCCTGTTGTTTAAAGAAATAGCAAAAGGCTAAGAAAAGTATCTATCCCATTGCTTAATTATCCAATCACTTCAGCAGTCTTGGGAACATTAAGTATGAAATGATATTCTGTTACACCATGGGGACTTGCTGGTAGAATCTATGTAACTGGACAGATACCTGAAAGTTAATTTTTATCATAGATGAATAGCATGATATATAATTACAATACTTCCCTGTAAGAGTTGCTTTTCTGTAGACTTTGGTAATGAGTTTAGACATGAAACTCAAATGTAAATTCAGAAATCTACTTTCATGAGATAAAATTCTTATATAAAAAACACAGAAAATTAACAGATGAAGAAACAAATCTGTGTCAAACTTTCTACACTGACACACAGTCACCCAATTTCACTAAACAAGCTCTCATAGTTCACAACTGAAGCAACAAGTACTTCACAAAATCCAGAGATCAAGATTCGTCATCACTACTTTTCAAAGTTAAGTGATATGATAGGATTTTTAGAAAATACATATTTGATGTCACTTCTGAATAGTCAAACCATCAGGAGCTCCTTCTTTGAAAATAAAATAAAATCAGCCAATAATAATAATAAAAAACATTTACTACTGAATATGTACATAGCATGTGACTACTCTCCACCAATAGTATTGTGCCACCTATATTGTCACAGCTAGCTCCCTCTGCTATTCCTGCTCAATCCTCACTTTACAGAATTGACAGGCTCTAAAAAAAGAACACAGGCAGTGGAGAGGAAGTGGGAAGTGTGTGAGAGAGGTAAGTACCTATCAGAAATACATTTTCAGTTTAAGAAAATGTTAACTTCCACTCTAATTTTACTCCTTGTCACATAAAGCTATAATCGCACATTGCAAAAGTGGAGGGGCTGATGTAGGTGCTCAACATTGAGACCAGGTAGAAAGCGACTGCCCAGAATGAATGGGTGTGCTCCGAGATGAAACTGAAGCACACATATGGGGTACTGCACTACATCTGGAACAGGTATGCTCTTTGCCCTTACAGCAGAAAATGAATCAGATACAGGTGGGAAAAAAAGAATGTGCACAAGTGCAATTTGTTCAGAGAGGTGCAATCCATAATAAAATATAAACTGAATGAACTATGTTGATACCCAGCCTCAACCAGACAGACGAGGTTCCATAACTCATCTTTTGCATTATGAGGTTGAAGATCAAAACAGATAAAAACAAATATAGTGTAACATAAACATAGTGGCTCGGGTATGTGCACCATGTTACATATACTCATCAATCCCAACTGTGAGTGTCATACACCAAGCAACCAGAATTATGAAGAGAACATTAGCAGTCGGCCAAAACCACCATAGGAGCAAGAAGCACAACAAAATGAACCAGGCATTATGGGGTCGTGGCATTGTCTCAACTCAACTGTAAGTATAAGCCAGTATCTGTAACCAGTATTATAAGCAGAAATCATAACTCACCCAACTGTAAATGCAGGAAAGAAACATCCTGCATCCCGAATTACGAGGCAGAGGAAGTCCCCCAAATTCAACAAAAGGAGCAGGAAAAGAACATCCTGCAACCATAATTAATGAGAAGATGTGCTTCTGTTGCACACAACCATAGGAACAGGGTGGTGTCATCTCGAACCCGGTATTACGAGGAGGATCCAGCATAGGTTGGTCCTGCCTCAACCAACAGTTGTACACCTGGGAAAAAAACATACAGGCAAAGTGGAATGAGGGAAACCAGCTTTGTCCTCTTCTCACTGAGTGTAAAATCATATGTACGTATGGTAAATTAAAATTCAACAATGCACTCAGGGGAAAGCCTCCATGGTCCATCATCCCAGCGACTGGGAACTGGTAATGACTCCCTTGTTCCACTGGAAGACAAAAGGGGGAAGTAAATGTAGTTGTGAGTCCAGAGGAATGTCAAACCAGAGAAAGTGCAATGGATGTTCATAAATCCCTATTTTGAAAAGCAGGCTGATCCACCATACCACTGAGTATACCACCAGTGGTCTTGTAGAACACCCCATCTCTACTGTGAGTGTTATAGTACAATAAGTAAACAGTACAGGTTTGATGCAATGCATATATGACCAGCCAATGCCCGCCACAGAGTGGGAACCCATTAATAGTGGTAAAAAAAAAGAGGGTCTCTAAAAAGAAAACATAAATGAAAGGAATTAATAAGAGTTACTTCAGTCAAAGACAATTGGATGTGTGTAGAATCACCATGGGAGGGAGACAATATCCACCTAAGGAAGATATAGCCAGATCATGCAGATAATGAGCAACAAAAGTATTGAAAGCAGTCCACATTTCAGCCCGAACAATCTTCTCCAATGGACGGTAAAGGCAACCAGCCAAAGACATGATGGTGAGATGACAAAGAAATTGATGAGAAGAAAGACTGTGACTAGAAGAAGCAGGCAGTAGCCAGTCATCCATGTAAAGATGAGTGCAAAGACCCATCGAGTGAAGATTTCAGGCAAGAACTTGTACCACCCAACAACACACTTAAAGAGCCCTGAAATGGAATACTCAGCTTCGAGTAATAAATAACTACTGACAATGTGGGCACTGTGGATGAACCCCGAATTGTAGATTACGAAGAGAAAATTTGGTTTCTAGTATCAAGAACATAGCAAAAGGAGCCAAAGCAAAGCTCAGCCCTATGAACAAGAAAGAAACAAACACATCAGCAATGCAGAAAATCAAAAGGAATTTAAGTCCTACACTGATGAAAAGTAGGATTATAAGGCACATAGTTAACACTGATAAAAAAAAAAAATTATCCAGTTAGAACAATAAATTAGATATTAATAGTAGTAATGATAAGTTATGTACAAACTATCTAAACATACCTAGTTAACAAAGTACTTATGAAAATCAAACTGATAAACCATCTATATTTATCTAGTTTACAAAAGATGTACTAATAACTGATGAAAATTACTAAGAAAATAAAGTAATAATCAATATTTAATTTATAATTATCATAAATTAACTTAGACAACAAAGGACACATAAGTAAGACCAACATTGATGATAATTAGGATTATAAGGCACATGTTTAACAATGACAGGTTAAAAAAAAAGTTAGATAGAACAATAAATTACATGTAACTAGTAGTAATGATATGTAACTTACAAACTATCTAAACATATGTACTTACAGTATTTATTAATATTGAACTGACAAATCCTCGAAATTTACTGAGTTTATAAGGAATGTAATATTATCGAAAATGCAAAACGACTAGAATTACCTAGAAAAACAAAGTAATAAACAATATCTAACTTACAATTCATCTAATTTAACTTAAAAGACAAAGGAGATATAAATACCTAACTTACCAAAGTCTGAGCACTGATGGCATGAGATACTTAAATCTCCCACGTGTAAAGAAGGACAAACCCACACAAAGGGCATCTGAGCCATGCTTATCATGGGTATATCCACCATGTGTGAAGTGTAAAAGTTGAACACTTAACACTGGGAGAACTGGAAGCAATGTGAAGAAAGGAGGAGAACAACAAACCTCCACAAAAGTGAATGACATGGTGGCACAGCAATTGGAGCAGGAAAAAGAAAACTAGCAAAATAACATATCTCAAACATACAGCAAAAAAATAATATGCTTCAACTGATGACCTGATTAGCTAGCTCTTCGATTGTATTCTTCCTCAGAAACTTTGTCAAGATGAAAAGAAGAAGAAATCACTGACCAAACGTATGACTAGCTCCCTGAAAATTAAGGCCTGTACCTCTTCTGCAGATAAAATGGAACCCGATTCCTGGGAAGTTGTACCTGTAGCATTTCCAACTGTAAGGAGAATTTCTATAGTTGATACACTAAATCGTGAATTCACACTAAGATCTCTTATAATTCGGCAACAAAAAACAAATAAAAAAATTTGATGAAACAATTGAATGTAAACACAGTAAAATAAAACTGTTGAAAGAAAAAGAGTTGAAACTGCAAAGAAGCACAATCAAAAATGGGAGCAACATGCGAGAAAACACGTTTAAACAATGCTGTGCTAATCGAGGAAGTGAGGATTGAGTGGGAATAGCAGAGAGACTAGTTGTGCCAAAATAGGTGGCATAATACTATTGGTGGAGAGTAGTCACATGCTATGTACATGGTCAGTAGTGGCACAAAATTGGTGGGGTATATAGCCTGGTGCACTGAGCATGAAAATTTTTTCACCAATGTTTAGAGGGCAGAAAGAAGATCGAGATAGCTTTATGTGAAAGGAAGTAAGATTGTAACAGGAAAAAAAAACACTAAACAAAACACAACATTTAACTGAAACATTAGAATAATCATGTGTAGATAGAATAATAAAGATTAAAGAAACTGAACTCAACCAGGACCAGAAATGAAAAATCAGCATCACTTACAATTGTATAAGGCTCCAGAAATAAATGCATTGAGCAACCATAGACCCTAACACTATACAAAAACACAGGTACATTGATAATCAATTTAATTCCAGAACCCTTAGTATTTCCCAACACAAAGAAAATCTCAACTTGAAGATCAAATTCTTGTCCATAAACTTAGTATAGTAGTAGTCTAGAGGAAGAAATAAGCCTCAATGGGCTATTAGCATTGTACTTTCTTAGAAATATAAATGTTTCATATTTTCTAGATTATCACTTAAATTTAAAATCAGTATATGATGTATCTTTAGTACTCAACACAAATCTGACATTCACTGTTTTTGACAGATCTATCAAACTGTAAAAGCTGGTCACTACTTTTACTACAACCAGGTTAATGGGCAAAAGGATGATAATTTGTCACTTAAAAGTAAGTATATAATAAATGTTGTTAAGTTACAGTATATTTAACAATATTGTAGATCTTGAATTAATGCTATCACAGCATATTTCATATGCATTTTTGGGTGACTTCCAGACAAAATAAGAGCTAGTGTGTTTTTAGCTAAACCAACATAATACTTCCATCCCTATTTCTAACTCATCTCGTGTGAAAGGAACTAAAACAAGTACTGTTGTATACAGTTCTATTCTATGTTGTTGTTTTTTACAACCTTTTAAGAATTACAAGTTTCTGAAAACAGTTATGTTTTTAATTACTTCCCTGTACTGATGTGCTCCTAACATAAATATACAAATGAACACATAAAAAAAAAGTTCAACTTTACCTCAGGTATTACGGGTCTACTGAATTCTAACTGAAATTGGTACTTATGTTCTCCTTTTGCACCAATACCACTTGCAGTAAAGATCAATCGCTTTTCTTTCAAATCTATTACAGGATTCTGTTAAGTAGTGACAAAGGAAACAAATAAGTAATTTTGATGATTGTTCTAGTTTGCAGTTAAATCAATAAACGTAACCAAGCAATCAAATGGCATTTTAACATCTTAATAATAATAATAAAGACAAAGTTGAATCAGTTACATAAATTTAATACTCAAATCTACAAATTGAACACCAATTTATACCAAAGTTTAAATACATTGGTTTTCATACCTTAATTGTATGTAGTAGCAAAATTAAATGTAAATTGTTAGGGTGTAACTATCCAACAACACAACTATGTTAAACATTTTGATAAAAGATTTAGCACAAAAGATCACACATAAAAATGCAATGAATTTCAAAACAGACCCAAAACTTGAACACTTTCAAATAGTTAGCTATTCTTCTTCAGGAGAATAAAGGGTAAATAATAAGTGAATGCAATGTAATATATAGGTATAGGATGTCAATGTCACATAAGCCAGACATTCCAGTTGAGTTGACCTTGGAGATTAGCCGACACAGCTGGAGACACTGGTGTCAGGTTTAGTTTGTACAAAAGAAATGTGTACATTACATGAAAAACGTAAGCATGATAATAGTTAAAAATAAGTTAAAACAATTTTCATAGGATAGAAAAATAAAATAAAAAAACATAAGGGAAGAAGAATTAGAGAAAAATGAAGCCATGTAAACTATAATCATTTATTCAGAAAAATAATACACTTATATGAGAAGATGCTTCCCACATGTTAAGTTCTTTAAAAATAAATTTTGTTTATACATAAACTTCAGAATGTTGTAAAAAGGATAGAACTTAGTGGTACGAATTAGTACAGATACTCACCTTATAATGCATGTCAAGGCTAATGATATTAATAATGGTAACTCTGAAGGGTTACAAGCAAGGTGCAAAGAGCATTAAGGGTAGAAATGTCATATAGACTAGAAAAAGACAAATTTAAGCAGGGGTGCAAGGACTACAGGAGATTATTAAGGATACGTCTGGATCAAGAAGTAAATTGGTTAAATTTATAGAACAAAAAATGGCTATGGGGAGATGTTTGCACATTCTAAGAAGTTGTAAAAGTGTACTGGAAACCATGTTTAGTGACTATCTAAATAAATGTAAACAGGCATAACAGAAAGTCTTGTTGACATTAGGTTCATGTTACATGTTTCAGAAGCCAAAAAATCAATACAGTAATTAGTTAAGTTATACTGATGAGTAAGTTGAAAATAAAGATTATTTTATGCAAACACAAGAGGTCTTCAGAATAACTTCCTATATTCAGAGGCTTTTGTAGCATTATTGGTACTGTTAAATATTAGTTAGAACAGGTTAAGTGAGGATAAGAACAAAAGAAAAAAAGCAAAGTGATAGAAGACATGAACAGTCTTAATGAAAGGCAAAAATCTTGGAAAATATGCTTTAAAGTTAAAAAGTTTATGAGTTCATAGTAGTAAAAATGTAAGAGCTGAAAAAGGAAAGTTCAATTAGTATTTAGGAGAACAACGATTTTGAAATTTCAGGTCCTCTCTTCTTATTATCTTCAAAATATAGTGCAAAAGCTTAAGATGAGGAAAAAATAAGCTAGGCTTCAATTAAAACACTTATTTTTCAAATAGGGTGACTAACTTGTCATATGCAATGCTGTCAGCACCTATGTATGGAAGCACATTTTTCTAGTATTATAGTAAATTGACAAATAATGATTTATAAGCATAATGAAGTGATTTTATTTTAGGGAACATGCTACATTTCAACAGAACATCAGTCTGTATTCTTCAGGTAGAAGACAGACCAATGTTCTATCAAAAAACTCAGTATGTTCCTCAAAATAAAAACACTTTATTATGCTTATAAATCATTGTTTGTCAATTCACTATTGCTGTCAGCAGTTATGAAAACCAGTACTTTGCAGGAGTTTAAGACAGCAACTGACAATTTCCTTAAAAGTAAATGGTGGATTTAAATATTTACTTTTCCTCTACTGGGTGTGTAAGGACAGCAATGAAGGACCAAATGATTTTTTGTTGGCTGAAGATTATGTGGGACTCTCTCATTATGTATATTGATAAATTTATTGTATTGGCAAACAGCAAAATCTAACCTATAAATTTCTTTCTACATACATTATAGGGCACATTGTCAGTTCAGTTACTGGTGCTAAAGGTATTCTCTCATAGTAGTGGATATAAGAACAAATAATGTTGCAAACTGTATATCAGAAATTCTGTTTACAAAGTTTAAATAAACACCTCTGGAAGTCTAGAAGTAGAAATATACATGTCTTCTTAAGGGCTAATCTCTTGGTCTAGGTATGCAACATAAGTATTTAGCAGGATCCAATGTTTAAATTAAAGATTATCAGGAATATGCTTAGAGCAGAAAGTGGGTCTTGGTTGGAACTGAGAGACATTTTTAAAGGTAAGTGTGGATTGTATACTATAGAGAGGCTCCATGTTTAAGTACTCTAGATGGTAGAATGTTTGAAGGAGCTCTAAAGAGTTTTGTTAACTCTAGTTTGAACTAAACTTGCATATCAGTGAAAGAATTTGAGAAACTGGTAATAATTAAATCAATAGGATAATTTTGGTAAAGAAAAGATCGGAAAAAGAAAATTTAGTGCATAAGTTAAATTGTAGTTTTTTAGATAAATCACTAATTTGAAATAAACATTCAATAATAAGCTTAGTTACTATTATTCTATTGTTAAGAGTATTAGAAATGAAATGGATGGATTCAGGGTTGAAGCTCAAATAGAAAGATATGATATATAATGAGAATTACTTAAATTTCATTTTACTTGAATAACACTGATAATAGGAATTATTATGAAATTTCAAGTAATGTTACTTAATAGTAATGTTTTTGTTTTAAAAAGGATGGGTCGACTCTATATAAGGGATGAGCAACAGCCTGTTAGAACTTAGCATAAACAACAGACAAAAGGTTGAATCTGCATTGTATATAGGTTATAATCAGGGGTTTCAAAGGTAGAAAGTTTTAAACTGTCATTTGCTATAGGCCACCTGATCAGACAGATGATATGAAAAAGAAATACACCGAGATCTGGTATGTTACTAATACTGATACAATAATTATAGAATACAATAATTTTAGACATTTTGATTAGAATTTGGAATTGTATGGAGTCATGTAGTGAGGAAAGATAACTTTCTTTCAGGAAGATTTTCTACATCAAATGGTCAGATAACCAGCCAAAGAGGATGCTATTTTAGATTTCTTATTAACCACTAATGAAGATGTAGCTACAAGAGTTAAAGTATGCAAAGAGGGATCACCAAATAATTAAATACGAGGTTTATATATATGTTGACCTAAAAAAAAAAGCTAACTTAAGAGCTGAGAGACAGATTTAGGAAATTGTTAAAAGTAAACTTCTGTTGATTAAAGATGCACAATTGGCTTACTGGAACATAAAATTAAAAATCATGTATAAATACCAAAGTTTAATATATTTAACTTGACGAATAGGATGGAACATTTACAGAACTACATGAAGGTTAAGCATTTAGTTAAAAAATAAATTAGTAAATTAAAACATTCTTATTTCAAATAAGAGATCAATGATATGCAAGACTCTTTCATTTTTGGTAGGTCAACAGACAGTACACTTGGATACACGTCTGAGGATTGCAGTGTTACTAATATTACTCCAATTTTAAAAGGGTGTCAAACATTACTCTGAAACTTAGAAGCCAGTTAGCCTTACTCTGAAACTTAGAAGCCAGTTAGCCTTACTTCTGAATTGAGAAAAATCATTTAGTAAAATATCATATTAAAAAAAGGGAGATAGGGAATTGCTAAGGGGAAATCTTGCATATTAATCTGTTTAACTTTCCTATTTTTTGAGGATATTACTTATTAACTAGATATAGAAAGGACGTGGACTTGGTGTACTTAGACTTTCGAAAAGCTTTTGATAGCATGTCATACACAAAAGATTATCTAAGTAAATCAAATCTGCAAGTGTTGGGGAAAAAATAGTTAAGTGGATCATAGGATGGTTGGGTAAGAGAAAGCATGAAGTTGTTATTAATGAAATTCTGTCAAACTAGACCTTTCTTACTAGTGGTATGCCTCAGGGATAAGTGCTTAGGCCTTTGTTTTTCTTATTTAAACTAATGATAATGTAAGGGCATAATTAGTAAAGTTGCTGATAAGATTAAACTTTTGAATATTTCTAGCTATACTGACAATGTCCAGGTATTACATAATGACTTGGATCAATTAACAAGTTGAACAAATATGTGACAGTTAATGACCTTTCATTATAACAAGTTCAAATTAGAGAAATCGTAAACTATTGTAATTTGGATTACACAAAATAACATGTAATGGCATAGTGGAAGATAAGTCACTCAGATTATCAATGAAGTGCCCTTTTGCTAGTTGTGAAACTAAAAAAATTTTAGGATAGATTTATAGACATATTTATTATAAATCAAAAGAAGCAATTATCACTTTATACAAATCACTCATTAGACTTCATATGAAATAGTATGTTCAGTCTTCTTATATGAGAAGGGATATTGATTTACTGAAAAAGTTCAGAGCGCTACTAGAATGATTCTGGGATGGAAGGGTCATGTTATAGAGATAAGTTAAAACCTTAACTTATTTTTCTTTAGAAAAAAAGGTAAGAGGTATTCTTATTGAAATTTATAGCATTATAAGGAGAATTGATAGGATATAGGCCTCTGATTTAGTTGTCCCATATTCTGAAGATAATAGGATAAAAAGATACAAGTCTGAGATGTGAAAAAGACATGCAGGCTAGGCGCCAGTTAAGTTATATTTTCTAACAACATGGTCAGCTTAAGGAATGAGTTTCTATAAGTAGTAGTAGTGGAGGCCAGCACCTTACAAGAGTTTGAAAGGGGGAATAAATTTTTTCTTGTAAAACAATGAGTAGATTAAAATGTTTACCTTTTTTCACAATTTGGTGTGCAGGGACAGTGACAAAAAACAAATGGTTCCTTGTTGTCCATAATGTTATCTTAAGAAACATGCAAAATCAAAGTGAGATTTATATGTTTGAAAAATTAGAAGGGGAATTATTTTTTCTTTGAGAGAAATATGACTATTATGTAAAGAGAAAAATTTGCAAAGGGCTAGTAACAAAACCAAAATATGAGCCACAGAATTTAGATATCATTGAAATAGCTAATAACATTATGGGGTCTATTTAAAAAAAAGAATTTCAGAATAATGCTGTAGTCTCCTTGCTTTTATAACTATTTCTAATGACATTTACTTTAGAAAACTGTATTCCATTTAATTCCCTTGCTATAGGAAGAATATATTTATACAAATACAAGTGTGTACATGTAGATATCAATTGAGACTTAAAAGACTTTGACTACTTTCTACTCAACCATAGATGAATGATAGATATTTGCTTCACATGATCAAAATTGTAAGGAGCTTCATGAGAGGTTTGTTTAAATGTTGGAATGATATTATGAATTATTATGGATACTTAAATATTTGGGGGTAATAGGTTTAAAAGTCCAAACTTACACTTATTTTATTGAAACTAAAAATATTTCTTTGTTAATTACAAGCTTGTGGAAGAGTGCACCAATGCTTAAGTCCAAATTGTAAAAACAATGGGTATATTTAGTGTTGTTGTTTTTAATGTTGAAATAATGCTAGTGTTATTAGATTAACACAGTAAGACTTTGCAACTCAAATTGCATTTTTAGAAAAAATGCTTGTAATATAAGTAAAAACTGGCTTCATATAGGGCATATTCAATTACACACAAAAATTGCAGAAATTTTTATATTACATAATAATATGAACAAAGAAAAATTATGAATTTCCTGTAATATTTAATGTATGAATGGCACATGTAAAACAACTGATAAGACATTATATATTATTTTTATGCTTAAGGCTAGTGGGAAATAACTAACTTATTACTACAATACATTTATCTTCTGTCCATCTGCTTGTTCTTTCATTATCTCTCTCCAACTGTTAAAATGGAATTCTGGTTTTTAACACCATCTCCACTGTTGTATATGGAAACAAGGTTTGTCATATTTGACGTTTAACACAAACATACCTTTACATTATGAAGATCAACACGCAATGAAATTCCCGATTCTGTTTGTGCCCAATAAACAATTGGACTTGGAAGATTCATTCTGTTTAAAACTATTTCAAAATATATTATGTTCTACTCACTTCTTTATATTTCACTTTCAGTAACCTAGCTGTCAGTAAATAACAGTTAACGCTAGTACTACTACTAGCAATAGTAACATATATACCCAATGTTGTCAGTGTCATCTAATCCTAATAATCAGTAAGTTTGAATTCATTATTTATCAAAATCATAATTAATAAATTATCAATAATCATCAGGTAACATGCCAAAATTTTCTTTTCACACAAAGAGCACCACAAGTTAATTGTGAAACTGATACTTCTGAACCAATGGAACTAAAAGTTGAACCCATGAATCGATTCTTCCACTTTCAAGGTTCACAACTGCGATTATCGGTTATTTTCAGACATAAAAGTACACACTATTTTATAACGATATAATTCTCTTTGCCCAATTTTGTTAATCTTTCAATATAATTGAATAAAGCAGGATTACGACCAGTCGATTAGTTAATTTTACTTAACATCACACCACTATATCTATTAGTATTACTGTTAAATATGCTATAGGAAAACAATTTATCGCTAAATAAAAAAAGTTCTATGTAAGGCTGGCTACCGAACTTGAAAAAAGGAACCAAACAAGATGGAAATGGAAGTGGACGTATCACTTGATCCGGCTAATGATTATATAGCAGACTAAGACGTCTCGATTTTACATGAATAATATAATTACTACATTACTGGCTTCTCCACTTTATCTATCGAAAGCTTGGTGTTTCAACAGAAACTCACCTTTCGTCATTACACCTTTTCTTGGGTTAAATTTAGAATACAACTTTTAAGTTTAATGACTATTTTAAAATAGAGTAATATTTTACGAATGGATATTCTGGTTCTACTTCTTTTGCGCGTGAGGAAGCCAGTAATATAGAGATTTTATTATCCATGTAAAGTCGAGACGGATTAGTCTGCTACGTGATCATTTACTGCATCAAGTGATATGTCTACTTCTATCCTTATCTTGTTTGGTTCCTTATTTCAAATTCAGTAGCCAGCCATACATTTCTTTATTATTATTTAGCGATATTTTATTTCCCCTAATACTTGTTTGTTTACTTTTTCATAAGATGGCGTACGTGGGTTACTAGGTAAAAGAGGAGATTCTAAAGCTTAATAAATTTTGCATAGAATAATAATAATAACACAGATAGTCAAAGATCGTGAAGACTGTTTTGCTCTATCAAATGATGATAAAATTGTAGTTACTGCTAAAACTAGATAGGCGCTATGGCTGTTGAAAAAAGAGGATTATGAACGAAAATAAGAAATCTTGGCTTTGGATGTTCGACGGTTTTCGACTTTGTTACGCTCTGAATAGCTGAAAAGCGGCATATAAACCGAAGATACAGAGACTATGCTAGGTAGCTAGCTCTTCATATCTAGCTTCTGAGGACCTGTAGAGAAGAAAATCCAAATGGCTTTTATATTGCTTACGAACGCCCATGCCATCCCTACACAAAGACAGTGCTGGCGCACTATCCGATAACTAGTATAATATACTTCCTCATAGACATAGATCTACATTTTGTGTCTCATCCCATCCAGCCAATAAATAGAATTGTTTCTATTCTTCATCTCCTTTCCCTTCTTTTTGCTTTTTATAATGTTTTGAATCATTTAGGGCTCTTATATTTATTTTATTGCTGTTTTCTCTATTTACTCTGGACAAAAGTACTACTGTGTTACATATCTGCTTGTTTGTTTGTTTCCTGTAGAAATTCTTTAGGAGGATCTTCAGCGATACAAGTCCTTTCTTGATTAAACCAGTTTATTCTTCCTCGATACAAACTTTTAGTACACAGTAGTTCCACAATCAGTACGTTCCTCGTCACTTTAAACTTAACAGCTTTTATAATACAAGCTATAAATCACAGTGATTCACAATCTCGATAATTTCGCTCTCGACAAGTGCAAAATACACACTTTACGGCTCACTAGCTCGAAACTAACAGAATCATAAATTACAGGGAACTCAAAGTAACTACTGCTCTCTCTGACATGTCTCTGCTGGCTTTACCTGACAGGCTTATATACTAACTAAGAGGGCATCTCGAACACACTCTGACTTCCCCGATCATTCGAGAAACTCATCTCGCACGCCACCAACGCTAACGCGCCAGCAGAGTCACGTGACTTCCGCTGTCGTAACAACTGTTTTAATCACTTCAATTTTAAGTTGATGGTTTTGGTCTCGATTTTTGGCTAATGTTCTGAAGGTTTTCTAACTTGCTTTGTTTCCAAAAATGGCAAGATTTCGTGTAATACGTTTTATTATACTCCTGTGTTATCAGGCATATCATATATGTTTCTACCTGCTTTAGTAATGTAGAAATTTTAAAAACTTTTTGTTTATTTAGCTTGTATGTAGATTTACTATATATATGTTGTCCACAAATCCATTGATATTTTCTTACACTAATTGCTTTATTCTCTGTAGTATATGATGTCTATTCTACCCGATAAAATATTGTAGTAGCATAGAGTGTCAAGGTTGAAAATATTAATCATGTAATACCCTTTGTTGGTCAACTTGTTGACGTTGTCTAAACGTAACAGCTGACCAATCCTGTGAGAAAATAAAGATCAGGGTGTAACGTTGTCGACTGACAAAGAAAGTGAATTTCTCTATTGAATTTAGGCACGTTTTCTAAGTTCAGTTCCATAAAAAAATCGTAGATAAAGACTTACATCAAAAATCACCCTGTTTAGTTGTAGAGAGTTCAATCCCAAGAGAAAGAAAGCTGTGGGACTAAACACGGCCTAGTAGAAGTGATTGTCTTTTTGTGTGCACAAGTATGTGTGCTTTGTTTTATCTTTGTTTGTCAAATAATAAAAAGTTTGTTCATTTTTAACAACTTTGTCTAGTCTCATTATCTTAGACACGTTATTTATTAGTGGATCCATCTATCTAATACTTGTTGGAAAATCAATAGTTTATACATGAACATACAGATTGATAAGAGGGGGAAATTTTGGTGCTGTGCCATCAGAATTTATTGCAGAGTTTCTGAAATAAAAACGTGTGTACTAGCCCTTGCTTGATTTTTAGAGTTTCGATGAATACTTCTCATGAGAAGAATGACAATTTATAGTCATAGAAGTACTCATGACTGAGAGATATTTGTACGTGAGAGGTGTTGAGTCTAGAAGAACTCCTCTCCTGGACATGGGACTTTCAGTGATGCTGTCAGAGTCTAGGACATCAGTCAACCTGCAGCTATTGACTCAAGGAAATTACTGCATCTGATATACCCAGACCACTGAAGCAGACGGTATTCGTGAGGATCAATCTTGAAAGAAAGAAAGCATTGATGGTTCAGGTTTACAAGGGTGGGTTAGCACTTGGCGAGTTGCAGTCCATGTGGGGCAGTTTATCTGAAACTTCTTGGCTGTTGCCAGTCACAGAAACAGCAGTGCCACTTCTTCTCAAGACCACTGGCAACTAGTGCTGTGCTACTAGTGGATGATTTATTATTTTCTCCAGACAGAGTTGTCCCCACAGCTGATGAGGCAGCAGGTACCCATGGGTAAAGACTGTGACCCATGAAGAGAGGTGCCTTTCAGGACAGAAAGGTTCCCCATGACATTGGTGACAGCTCTTAACACGTAGGATTGTGCAGCTCTGTATGATGAACCACCTAGAGTAGGTCGTTGTCCTGTATCCCAAAGGCCAACTGTTTGGAAGTTGGCGTATGTATGAGTGACTTCCACGCAGAACTAAAGATATTAGTGGCATCTTCTCCTGGAATCCAACAGGATTATGAGAGAAAGATTTTGGCCCAGCAAACAGCTCAATCTGAGCAAGGCCAATCAGATCACACCACCACATTCAAGGCACAGAAAAGAGGACCTAGACCAATTCCTAAAACATTTTAAGCAGGTCACTGCCTGGAGTGGATGGACTCAGCTTGTGTAACACCTGTTACAATTTAGCCCTTGATGCTGCTGAATATCTGTATGAAGAACAACAGGATGACAGGGAAACAGTTGTGTATGAATTGCATTGTCAATTCAGTCTAGTAGAGAATTGGTCATTTTACCAGACCAAATTCAAGATTGAGGAGAGGATAAGCACTGAGGGACTGGCTGCTTATGCTGATGATCTGCACTGAATGCACAGAAAGGCATAGCTGGTAATGGTTTCAGAAAATCAGGAGAGGATCTTAGTTGATAGGTTCATTGAGGGATTTCCCAATGAAATTATCTGAAAACACTGGAGCATGAGAGACACCATCACCCTCACAGAAGCAGTGTTCATTATGAAACAATTTGTAGTGGTTACTTCAAACCAGCCATTGGAAAGGAAGAAGCCTGCAGCAGTTGTAGTGGAAATTCCACTGGTGTATGGTGTGACCCAAATACCTTCAATAAGATGAGATGAACCCAATTAAAGGATTAACAACCAGCTTCTCCCACTGGATTGAAATAAGATGCAACTACAGTAGCCTCCAATGAGTGGGCAGGGCTTTGTAGATCCACCTTAAGGATACATGCTACAAAAAGTCTGTTCACAGGATATATTTTATAGCAAGGTCTACCCGTAGAGTATGTGCCATCAAAAGAGCATATACAACAGCAAGGTCAGGCTGTGGGATATATATCACTGACATTGGTAATGCTTCTGGGCATCATCTAGGATGAGAAGAGTAAAATGTCTGCTCTTTTTGTGTATTTGTGAGGCACTGTTTAAGGAACTGCTTGTACTTTTGAGCACAGCAAATATGGTAGAACTATTAGATTCACTTGCCATCTCAGCAGATGCCTGCTTACCCATAATGTCAGCACTTTGTGGAGGCAAAATCGTTGATACTGACTGTCATATCAGCATGCCTGAACACCAAAAACACATGGTGGACATTGTGGAAAATGCTCTACAAAACTAAAGGAGGGCAAGTCAGGCTTGGAAACTGGCTTGGGAGAGCACATAGGACAACTTGCAAAAAGAAAAGAGCTTAATGGTCAGCCCAGCTCTATCAGAGCTGGGTGGAGCTTTGCATGTGTCAATAACGTGATAAAGGTAAAGGACTGAGTTCCTGGAAGACACAAGAGTAATAAAACTCTCGTGGACCTCGAAATCTTTCAAAACAACCAAGCAATATCACCACTACAGTCAGTGAATATCAGCTTTGTTCTGATGAATGGTAAATTGGTGATACACTAGACATTAAAGATGAAGTAGATCTCTGGCTGAATTTAGGAGGTATCATCCACAAAATGAAAATATTCATCTTGGATCTAGAATTGCCATTCTTGGGATTACATACTGGGGAGTTTGCCACCCAGATCAAGCCCAGGAACAGTGTATATTGCAAGGGAATTTTAGTGCTGTTTGTCCTTTGGGATTGAAGAGGACCATCGTTATCATCATCCATTGATTTTGTGTGTTTGGAGGTGACTGATTAGCTCGATCCTGGCTGGAAAATGTCTGGTGCAATGGGGGCAAGACAACAGGGGAACTGGTGGGTGCTGATGGTTGCTTCCAATTTCTTTACATGCTCCATGCTTGTTCTGGATTGTCAGGATATGATGTTGTTCATATGGGGCTGTTCCCTTTGTGACAGCATTCCTCCAGGCTGGGCAGGTTTGGGCAAGAGTTTCCCTGGTATTAGGATAGATGTTGAGGTCCTTTAGCACGACCTTGAGTGTGTCCTTCTAGTACTTATTCTGACCAACACAAAAACATGTTCTGGTTTGAAATTCACCGAAGAAGATGCATTTGGGTAAGGAATTGTCTGGCATTCTGACAACACGGCTAGTCCAGTAAAGTTGTGTCTTCCCCAGCAGGGTGTAAATGCCGGGCATGTCAGACTTGCTTAGGACCTCAGTGTCAGGAATCTTGTCTTGCCATTTGATGTTCATAAGTTTGTATAGACAGCAGAGGTGGAAGCAATTGAGTTTTTTGGCATGCCGTTGGTAGACAGTCCATGTTTCAAACATGTAGAGGAGGGTAGTGAGCACAACCACCCTGTAGGTTTTCAGCTTGGTTTTGAGTGTCACCCCTTTGCAATCCCAAACTGATGAATGTAGCCTACCCAAAGCAGTGCTTGCCTTGGCTATTCTAGAGTCGGTTTCATTGTCAATGTGAACACAGCGAGACAGGGTGCTATCTAAATGGGTGAATTTGTCCATGGCTGTTAGTTTCTGATTGTTGACTGTGATGTTAGGTTTTTGGTATAGATTTCCTGGTAGATCACTTCAGTTTTCTTCGTGCTGATGGTAAAGCCAAAGTTATTACAGGAGGTCCATATTTCGCTGCATGTCTGCTTCTCTTCTGGTGTTCAGGACACAGACATCAGCAAACAAGAAATGACACAGTCTATCAGTATTGGCATTAGTTTTAGACTTAAGGCGTTGCAGATTGAAGAACTTGCTATCCATTCGGTATCTAATGTCAATGCCTGGGTTGCCATCCTTGAAAGTGTCAGTAAGCATGGCTAAAACAGATGCTGAAAAGCATCAGTGCCAGTACATAGCCCTATTTAATTCCATTTGTGACTGGAAAAGGATTAGAAGGCTGGCCATCATGAAACTGTCGTACTATCATTATAAACCTATCTGGGCACCCAAATTTGATCATGATCTTCTAGATCCCTTCCTGGCTGACTGTGTCAAAATCCATGGTAAGGTCAATGAAGGTGGTGTACAGATTGACGTTTTGTTCTTGGTATTTCTCTTGAAGTTGGTGGACAACAAATACTATGTCAGTTGTGCCCCTATCTTTTCTGAAGCCGCACTGGCTCTTTGGAAGCAGACCTTGCTCAAGTTGTTGAATGACCCTATTGAGGAGGATCTGTGCAAGGACAGACCTTGCTGACAATTGATAGGAAAGAGTGGAATCCACCCAGCTTGTAACCATAGGTATCGGAACCCGGTTTATAGCAGTATAAGTCCGCAGACATATCACTGTGCTACCGGGGGGAATATACATCATTACTATTTACAAATATGTTCTTAGATTTATTTTTCTTAAAACATATAACAGTAGTAAAGCAAACAATTATCTCTTCTAGTTACGACCTTTGTACTCGTTTTACACAATGAGGATGTGAAAAGAAATGTTTTAAGTTATATATATATATATATATATATATATAGATATAGATATATTAAAAAAAACACATAAATTACTGTTACGTCTCTGTTCGTTTGTTAGTTTTCCGTAAAAAATTCGTTCCAGAGAAACTTTAGCGATACAAGTCCTTTCTTAAGTAAAACTGGTTTATTCTTTCTGAATACAACTTTGGAATACACTTAATTTCCACAGTCACGCTATAACAAACGCTATAATTCACAACGAACGACTCACGTGCTCGACTCAGTTGTCAGTCTTTCTCTGTCTGCAGTTCAATTAAATTGTTGATGTCACTTCTTGGCAGTCTTATATACAAGAATACCGTACATCTAGTAAACACTCGAGGCTTCTACGAAGGGGC